>NC_057938.1:4027353-4119853 GCF_018555375.3 Anguilla rostrata | reverse complement strand
TTAATAACACAAAGACCACGGAAAGACAAAACTTTTCACTTTGCCCCGGAGGTCTGCTCAGGCAAAGAGAGCAACGTGTGCTAACTGGTGTCGGAGTTGCGATGTGAATAAAATCAGGATTAGCAGGGTCTTTGCTGCTGCTCGTCAGTGTTGGGGATGACTTGTGCACTCAGTGGAACCCACCAATGAGAGAGACTGATGATATGTACACTCGGTGGAACCCACCAATGAGAGAGATGGACCGGGACAAAGGAAGAGCGCCAATCAGAAAGGAAGCTAGTTAGCATGATAGACAGGACCAGGCAGCAGAGGAAACTAGAATGGAAATATGAACTTGAACCATGCTAGCCCTTGCAGAAATTGAATACTCTGCAGTACATTGTAAATATGTAAATGTATATATTGTAAATATGTATTACTTTTTCAAAAAATATACATTGCTGCCGTATATCTCAAAGCAGTAATAATTCACAGATTTTCCCATGTACTGTGAAGTGTTACAAATACTTATTTACATATTTTGTATTGTATTTCCGTGAGAGATCACAGGGGTTTGAAGTCTACGGTTTGTTGTGGTCTAGCAGTCTGTCTCATATATTCTGAAGCAACTCTTTCCATTACTGGACCCTTTCAGTTTTGGGCTGGACATGGCAGTTACTAAGGCAGTGATCTCCATTCCCGGTCCTGGCGGGCCGCAGGGTCTCCTGGTTTTTGTTTTCACCTTAATATCAGCAGTCAATTCAGACCCAAGGGAATAGATCAGGCGAGACGTGAGGTGAGTTAACTGTGTAATCAAATGCTTGAATTGACCAATTAAGTGCCGAGTAACCAAAAAACCAAAAAAAAAACCAGCAGACCCTCATTGCACTAAGAGCAACGATGTAAGGTTATGGTAAGGTTACGTACGGTCACATTCTCTCCGGAACACTCGGGCACGATGGAGCAGTTGAGTCAACTTGTAGTCAAGGAGATTTTTTTGAAAAGCACAAGGAGCAGTTGTGGAGTGACGGGCAAGGTAGACACAGACGTTAATGAGCCTTTTCTGCGTCTCCCTGAGTGACAGGAACAGTTTTGCTGTACTTTATAATGGAGACAGTTTGCCAGTGTTGCTGAGGTGAAGTTTTTTTTTTTTTTTGACGAGGCAGGCCTCCCACTATTGGATTTTGAATAAGTGAAATTATCACCCTCAATAAGAATAACCACTGGAGAAAAATCATGAAGTGAAAACTTGGCAAGCCTAAATTTAATCTAGCCAGAAGAGCGTCAGACCCCAAAGTTTTATTTTAATTAGCTTTCTAACATGATCACTGCTACCAGTCAGTTCTAATACATTTCATCCCAAGCAGTTTCAGCATACATATATATATATACACACTCGTTATGGTTAAGTTAACAAACCATGGCATTTTTTGATTCAAAGACTGACGCAGGGCCTACTGATAAACAACTACATACCTAACAGCTGAGAATGTTTTAGATAGTAATGGAACAAATTCGATGTGGACAGGCAATTTTACAGCAGCAAAGGCTGCAAGGTATCCTCAGATAACCTTCCCTAAGGGGAGCGGGTAAAGAGATCTTTTGATTTATCTTGTATTCCTCGTTGTGTCATTAATTTTCAGGACCACTGTACCCAGTGGTGCACTAGGTAAGACGACAGTCGCACGTATTTCAGTACAAAATCGCGCTCGTACGGGCTACGAGTCAGGATGTCTCTCCAGGACGTCGCTCGGCACTGTGACAGCAGTTCGCAAAAATCTCTCGCACACCTCTTTCCGAAGTGCAGCCACACTCCTCCTGCGTGACTGATGCACCACCCACGCGCGCACACGAAGCGCTACATCTGGACCGCTACGCCGAGCCATCTCATGAGCCAACATTATTACCCCGCGATGTGAGCCGCACGCCGCCGCCGCCGCCGCGGAGCTAGTCCCAGGCACATCGCTCACTTGTGACTGGATGCTAACCTGCGGGCGCCCGCTAACAGTCCTGGGAATGCTTGCGCAGCGGAAGACCAGAATAAACCCGGGCTAGCCGGAGACAGCCCAGCTCCTGCTGTGGGACGGTGGCTAAATTCTGCCTCGGCGCTGCATTATTCAGTCCTGGTGATGACGCGACGTTGTCCATTATCTATACCCGCTCATCCTGGGCAGGGTCACGGGGGGGGGGAGGGGGGGGATAGGGACGGGGGGTGCTGGAGCCTATCCCAGCCTGCATTGGGGGAGAGGCAGAATTACACCCTGGACAGGCCGGCAATCTATCACAGGGCACACCACACCACTCACAAACTCCAATGGACAATTTAGAGCC
This sequence comes from Anguilla rostrata, assembly GCF_018555375.3. Taxonomy (NCBI): domain Eukaryota; kingdom Metazoa; phylum Chordata; class Actinopteri; order Anguilliformes; family Anguillidae; genus Anguilla; species Anguilla rostrata. Next base: position 4,117,543 of record NC_057938.1, on the reverse strand, counting down.
TCCAATTAGCCTACCTGCTTGTCTTTGGACTGTGGGAGGAAACCGGAGTACCCGGAGGAAACCCACGCGGACACGGGGAGAACATGCAAACTCCACACAGAAAGGCCCGGGCCAGTAGACAGTGCTACCCACTGCCCCACCGTGCCACGCCTAAACTGTTTAGGCCTGGGCAGCAGGGCTCAGCTTGTGCTCGGGGGGGGGAGGAAGTGCCTTGGCGGGCTGAAATGTGGCGTTACTTTAATATTATTATTCCATTATTCATTCTCGCTCACGATTTTTGGCGACTCGTGTGGCAGGATCGACTGCATATTCTGGGGGGCCTCTTCAGTAAATCGCTTTTTCACCTCTTTAAGCCATTATCGCAGTGCTGCACAAACACCGTTCAGGCTTAATGATGGTTCTCAGGGTGGAGAAAAGTAGCTACAACGTGGTGGAAATTCACTATGGAAAAAAAAACTGCGTCATTCTCTGACAAAAATAGCTTTTATGCTGTTTCTGAGAAGGGCTTATTTTTTTTTACGTTTGCATAGCCTTCCTTAATTAAAATCCCTGAAGGGTTATTCAAGCTATTCATTCAGTCTGTCTTTTGATTATGCTGAGGTGTACAAAGTTACAACTAAGTTACAAACTCGGTTTTTCTCGTAAGATAAGATCCCTGCGTCACCGAAATTATGAATGGCTCATAACTCAGCAATCTAATGGAAAAAAATCATTGTTAACACCCAGGTGATAGCTAAAAATAGTTATTTTCTTCATATTAAAAACTAATTTCAAAACTCCCGGTGAAGAGAAACATTTAAAGCGTCATCAATTTGCAGTGCAGAACTGTGACAAGAATGTCACCACAAGTCACAGGTGCGCAATGCAGGAGAGGAGGAGAGAGGAGAGGAGCAGACTGCAGCAGCACAGGCTTCAGCTTCTAGGTGTTGCTAATTATACACCGCTCCTCTGCCAATTCCCTTCGCCGTCGTCAGGTCTGACATTTAAATCGTCAACCCCGCTTTCGACTGCCGTCTGCTCGAGCGAGCCCCCCCCCATCCCCCACCCCCCCCCACCCCCCCGGCAGCCGAAGACGCCATAACCGCTCTAACGACTTCGACGGAGGACAGGAAGACGGCGAGCGAGGCGTTCGTCGCGTACGCGCGCACGTCTGGGTCTCAAGCCTGTTTACCGCATTAAAATTCAGCCGAGAACCAAATTACCTTCCTGTAACCACTCGCGCCGGGGAGAAGAAAGAAGGGAAAGAAAGAACCGCAACGTAAAAGCCAACTGGCAGCGAGATTTAAAATTTTTGAAAAGAGAGAGAGGACAGGGAGAAAAAAAACAGGGGCTATAGAGCAAGAAATTAGTAAGATTTTCAGGTTTTACGGTAACAAAATTAAAAAAAAATATATATATAAGTTCACAGGAGAATGGGGTAGAAGAAGCCGTTTACTTATGCTTAAAAAAGAGAGAGAGGGGAAAAAACACAGCTAAGGAACTTTCTTTTGTGTACGACGCCACGTTGTTGGCATTCCACCCGACAGCAATAAGGCTTGCAGGGGAAAGAGTCTTTCTAATTATGTCTCTTGTTCTCCATGATTCAGAATGTAAGTGCTAAGAAACGCGTCATAAATATTCATGGAGAGAGGGAAGCGGAGACAGCGGGAGCAGGGGGGCCTGTTTCCACGCCAGCGGCATCCAGCACGCGGGGGGGGTGGGGGGGGGGGGGGGGGGGGGGCACAGCCGCGTAATTAGCACATGCACAGTACACTCGCACACACAGCTGATGTCCTGAAAGCTGATACCTCCCCCCAAAAATGGCAATAAATAACTCTACAGTGCTCTCAAACTCAAGCAAAAAAATTCTTACAGCTAGAAAGGCAATAATAATAATAATAATAATATCTTCCTCTTTGTATTCTTCTTCATCCTCTTCTTCTTTGTCTTATTATTATTATTATTACTTATTATTATTATATTATAATTATTATTATTAATTACAAAATTCCCAATATGCCATGTTTAGTTGTACACATAATGTGATATGAGGACAGTGCACCAAAACGCTAGCTGCAAACGTTTCATATCCTGCATGCAGTGGTGAATTTTGGGCAGACGGTCCCCGTAGTGCAGAAATCTATCCTAGTGCATACGGCTAATTTCCAAAGGCCTTCTGAAAGTGTCAGCGCTTTGAGTTTCCAGACGGAAGTCAAGGGCACGACTGAAAGGTTTCTCCGACAGCCACAGCCCGTGGGTTTCATTTTATAGCCATTTCCTTAAGAACAGGGGAGACAGGCAAGGAACGGAGATCATATAATGGAATTTTTAAAAGGCTAAAAATGACTACTCAATAAAATTGAGTCCTTAACTGTAAGTCCCTGTGTTGAAAGAATCGCCCTTGGAGCTACATTTGACTCGGAGAGCTAACACGGTGACTTTTTTCCCTGTTTGGCTCCCCCAGTTCCTTTTGGTACGGTGGTATCAGTTTGGTTATGTCTGCATTTGAAAATCAACATTCATCTGCAGCGAAAATGTATTCTCTGTGTACACTTAAAGACCAGAGTTCAACAGGGATCGCATGTACTCGTGGTAAACTTTGATAAACTACCACCTGTCGTGATAAATCAGCTGCAGCAGGTCATATGCAAACATTTCAGTTCTCTCCTCCCATAATTTTGTAGTCCAACAAAACACTCTACATTAAATATGCACTCACCAAAATATGCAGATTTTAGGGATTCCACTTGTCTGTCAAGACCTCCGGTGTGGCACCATAGTAAAATTTTACAAACATTTATTTTGCCTCGTTAGCGTTAAAAACCTTGCAAATCCTAAATATGGCCCTAAGGCTGTTTTGATTTGGTAGGGTACTTGTGAAGAGCTAGCTGCCATTGACTTGTCTAAAAATCATCTGTGCCAGTCAGATTTTGGAGGAGTATCAAAAAAACATTGAATTAAAATTTTAAAGGAGGAGAACTTTTCTTCCAGCCCCTGAAAGCATCCGAATATTTAAAGCTTTCTCACCATTTGATGTGGTTGAAGCAGTCACCTCTTTTTGATCGGCTGTACCTCGGCAAATGAGTTTGAAACATTTTCAGCAGGGTTGGGTCTTTTACGAAAATCGCATTTAGATCACAGCATCGAACTTCACATATTTGGTCTGGATTCAACTGAAAATTGCTGTTAACTTTGACTCACAAATGAAGGCAAGCATTAGTTTTGGTGGGGGGGGCTGTGCCGGCGAGACAGTAAGTTCCTAAGCGAAACGTTGCCTGAGTCCTCGTCATGAGAGCGCTGGAAGGTAACGGGCGTTCCCTCTGGCCCCGCCGCCAGGTCTCCAGGACGTCCTGCCCGAGTTCCTCCGCTCGCGGTTCGTGGAGGCGGCGCTCAGCTACGTGGCCTGCAACTCCGAGGGCGAGCTCCTGTGCCGAAACAACGACTGCTGGTGCCGCTGCACCGCCAAGTTCCCAGAATGCAACTGCCCCTTCGCCGACATCAAGGCCATGGAGGAGAACCTGCGCAAAAACAAGGAGTCCTGGATCAACCTCAACGTGGAGTTTGAGGAATCAGGTACGTTGCTTCTGTTCTTGTTGAAATTTTTTTTGCATAACGTTTGGTCTATGAAAACATTGGGCCCTGGCTTTTTTTAACATTTGTTCCATGAAATTGAATTCATGGTTAAATACTACTGTAAAATACACAATCAATAAGAGCCTGTGATTGGGTGTGGTGACATAAGCCAGCTATAAACACTGATGTATTCTCATCCAGTAAAAAAAAAAAAAAAAAAAACTTCTTGGAACTTTTCCTGATGCTACATTTAAATGTTTTTTTGTTGTTGTTTAGTGTGTGGAAAGTTATGGAAACGTGTTCTCGATGTCGGAGAGTCATAAAAACATCCTTAAAATGATTTTCAGTAACTGTTTCAGGACAGAAATACAGTTAACGCCACTGAAACACAACATGCATGGTTTTATGTTGCCATTATCTTTGGGGAAAAATTCAAAATGAAGCATATATATACATATACTGTATATATCTCAGCATCCTTTTAGCTTACTCTGATCTGTAAACTGCAAATGTGTTTCGAATTTTGACGTCTGACGTGGAGCAATTGTGTATGTAATATCAGTCCATTTCACATCTGAGGCTATACGCTTTCTTTCTGCGCTGGAAATTATGGGGTTCCGGTATATTTAAATGCATTCGCCAAAGGTTTTGTGCGTGACTCACGACTAAAAGAAAATATTATTATTAACTCCACTTTTCAGACAAGAAAGGCTGCCTGGCATGAATGCATAAAGAGCCATTCAGAATAAAAAACATTCAAGTTAAACACATTTGGACAGCTTAACAGCTAGGGTGTGCACAATAGTACAAAATTCTCAAGTATAGTTCTATAACCTGCACAACCGCATGCCCTGCAACAAAAGAATCACACACAATGCATAATTTATTGTCTGCCCTGGGACAATGTCTGTGCAGCACAGAACACATTTTCTCCTGCATTACTTGTCTATAAAAGAAAGGCAGAAGAGCTTATTTCGGCCCTGTTTATCACTTACCCAGTACGGGCACAAGGTCCCCGCACATTACAGAACATTACAATAAGGTCCATAAAAAAATACTTTCCTGTGAACTGCTATGATTGTGTAGTGCATCGGTTCCACATGCTCCAGTGTCTGTTTACTGCCGTTTTTGTAAAGAGAAATACTTTAACGCGTGCTCGTGGTGTATGAGAACCAGTTCATCTCATATCAGAGGCATTAAGGTAAACATAAAACAGATATTCTTATGGAGTGAGCGAAGACTTCATCATTTTGATCAGTGCGAGTAAAATGCTACAATAATAATACAATACCACCAAAGGTGCACCAAAGAATCAGTTGCATAATATATAAACATTGTTTTCTTTTCTTTTTTTTATTAGGGAGAATACCATTTTGTAATGACATTGTGCCTCCACTCCATTAACTGCATTGCTTTACATTGTTTTGTTTTGACTTGTTTTTGTGTGAGTTAGACTCAATTGTGACGATGAAGACACTGCATCTGGCATATATGCACATGGCTGCCATCGGCTGACTGTGGAGAGTCTGTTTGATATCTCAGTGTCTGTAAGGCTGCAGCCCCTACTGCACAGTGTCAGCATCACAGCAGGGGGGATTATTTCATTTTTCATCATCCATCCATCCATTTATCTATACCTGCTTATCTTGAGCAGGGTTGCAGGGGGTGCTGGAGCCTATCCCAGCATGCATTGGGTGAGAGGCAGGAACACACCCTGGACAGGTGGCCAATCTATCGCAGAGTCTCCAATTAGCCTACCTGCATGTCTTGGACTTGGAAAACCTTGGTCGACCCGACCTCTTGCATGTGACAGTGCTCCACTGCCACCTCATTTTCTTCAATACTGAATTGCACCCGAAACATCATATATTGAGCTTCATGATTCTAGCAGAGTCCCACAGATTTTCTTTCGAAGCATTCTTATTCTATAATGATGTAATTTTGAGTGTGTAAAATTATAAAAAAACAATCTTGTTCCTGTTATACATTTTAATTACATGGGAAAATGTTCTTCTGTGTGTCCGACAGATATTGAGAAGGAACAAATACTAATTAAGCTGCCTGTGCAGGTTATAATCAAGGGGATCTTTGGCCCAGCAGCGGAGGAGGTCTTTTCAGGTGCTTAACTCAAAGCTGTTAGATCAAACAGTAGGCGATCTATCCTGAACGCTACGCAATTATGAAACACAAAGGAAATGAATTTAATTGAATCCTAAAACGCTCCGCAGGAGAACGGCGTGAGCTGTCCCATTAAGTACAAACAGCGAGCCCAATTGCGGAGTATTAATTTCGATATGCCCGTTCCTTTGGCAGCGGGTGAAAGTGTGCTGTGCCACGGGTTCCGAAGGGACCACCGATTCAGCCGTAACTTCGCCCGCCTTTAGCTCCAGCTGTGGCGTTTGTGCTACGTTAAAAGGCGCCTTTCGGAAGCAGCTTTGGCTAAAAACCTAAAGCGGCTACTGTACAAAATGCCCGAATCTAACGTCCGAAACACATTCGTGTTAATTTTACAATTGCACAGTAGTCATAAACGCTTCCAGTTTCAAAACATTCCTGTTCGTGAGGTGCATTTCGTCGACGCACTACTTAGCTTTATGGTCAGGATGAAAACCTCCCCATAACTCACAACACGGCTCCCATCTTTATTTACCCAACTGGCTCATATTGAAATGTGATATGAGCAGAGAATGTAGAGGAGCAGGAAAACTGCTGTTTATGAGACCCGGGTCAAACACGTATTTGTTTTGGATTCAAATACTTTTCTACGCTTTACTGATCTTGTCTGGAGTATTGGAACCAATTAAATCCTCTCAAAAAGTGCAAACCCCGCCTTCTGGTCATATTGGCAGGCTCAATCACTCCAGGCAAGATCAGCAGAGCACAGAAAAGTATTTCAATCCAAAACAAATACGTATTTGACCCAGGTCTGCTGTTTATCTATAATACCACGTGCGGTTTATCATGTCTGGCTGCAAACATAGATAATACGACTGTGTGCGATTTTTAATGCCTGGGAAAAACTGGTCTCAACTCTGGATCAGGCACTGGGGCATTGCCATGGCAGCTGTAATTGTTGCCAGAAAGAGTAAGAGCCATCAGCGATCACAAAGTTGAACGGAAAGATGGAATTTTCTACTTGAACACATCCCATTAGGAGAAGGAATGACCAGGTACTGCATAAACGCACACTTTTCATACGGCAGAGAGGCATGTCTGCACTCACCTGCAGACATGTCTCTATTAAGGTTTCTGGCTTGCAGATTTATGGTAGAGGTGAATTCTTATGGTCTGTGCTCCAGTGTGACCTGTTCTGAAATAAATAGTCTATAGTTTTTTTTTTTTTTTTTTTTCCTGTTAGTTGGTGAGAGTTGTTCCTGGTGATGGAAGGTTGAGGTTACAAAACCCCAATAATGGCTGGTGCTACAGGGACCTGTTCATTTCTGCCCTGAATTAATTAGTAAATGGCCGATAAAAAATTCCTGCCGCTCTCACTCTAATACACGACGATTGGTTCAAATCAACGAACGTGAGACAGCTCCCCCATTTTTGGGTTTTTGGAAGCGTCCGGCAGCCATTGCTGGTTTTCACCACACACGCACAGCGCGCACAATAAGATTTCAACAGCGGCAGCAGTTCGTCAATCCCATTTTCTGCCAATGTGTTAAATAATAATTACTCACGGTAAATATCCTGCTAAGTCAATAGCATTCTCAACACTTCCAGTAATTTGCCGCAGTTAGCAATTTTCCCTTTGGTCTCACAAATGAAGACAAACTTGAGTTTAGGCATTCTGCTGATTAAATGCATGTAGTCAGTTTTACAAATTCGACTATTAGTAGTGCAAAGTGTTATGGTTTTCAGCTTGCAATTATTGAGCGAATTAAGGACCTAGCCAACCATTATATTTAAGAGTCATTCTCTTGCAAGGATTAGCATTCTTGTTCTCTTTTATACATTTTTTTCCCCCCAAATTGGCTTGTGGTGTGTATCCCACCCCAGGAAAAATCAGACTTAATGTTAAAAATTACGAATTAAATTTTTGCCGCAACATTGCCAACCAGAATTCGGATTTCTCTTTCAGGTTTTCACTTGGTCTCCTTGCCTTTTAACTGCAGCAGAGGTTCTCTGGAGAGTACCTGGGTGTGGCGGAGAATCGCGTTATGGCCTGCTGATGGTGCATTCTTGGCGCATCTCGTCCAGATGCCACTTTCTTGAGCAAGAGACCCTGACCATCGTAATACACTGGCTGCAGAGTAACGTAATGGTCAGGAAGCTACGCTTACAATATAACCTAAGAGTTGCCAGTTTGATTTCCAGGAGTGATGTCCTACCACTTCTTGTACCCTTGAGCAAGGTGCTACATCCTGCTGTATAACTGGATGCTGTGTATATATTTTTTTTAATGCAAAAGCTGTGTAAGTTGAATGAGAGGATGAATGAGAGGAATGAGGGAATGAATGAGAGTAATGTGAGGATGAACGAGTGGAATGAGAGAATGAATGATAGAAAGAGTGGAATGACAGGATGAATGACAGGATGAGAGGAACGACAGGATTAATTAGAGGAAGAGAGGAATGACAGGATGGAAGAGAGGAATGACAGAATGAATGGAGACTATTTCCGCCTGACAGAAGTTCTCCTGTTCCACTCATAGTCCACTGCTCCCAGTCGTATGGAGGAAGCTGGCCCTTTATTGCTATGAATCCACTAAGGCCGGTTTATCTGGAGCTACAGTAGCATACTTTAAATGGCACAAGGTGGAGAGGCTACCGGAAAAGGCTTAGGGCCAATCCCTGAAGTACTTTCAGAGGTCATATACAGTATGAGCTTAGGATCGCATGCGAGCAGAAGTCTTTGATTTAGCCAGAAAGAAAGAAATAAAAAAAATAAAAAAAAACATTTATGATTGACATCACTTTTTCAAGGGGGACCTTGCCAAAACCTTGCCTGGTGTTAATTAAAAATTCATATCATTCCACATCAAATAAATGCTGTAGGAATTCAAACCCTGGGGGAAATACGATACTGGAACCCTTTCAAAAGATGAGATGGGCCAGGCAGACAGTATAATTACTGCCAGCCTGGGCTGTGTGCACGTCTGCGTTTCATGACGAGTGGTAGGACACATGGCCCAAAGTTGAGGCCGCAAAATGGCAGAAACCACGCGCCGCTATATTTAGGAGATGGGAATGTAATTTTCAGATGACTGTAATTATCTGTCTGCCTCCCCCCGTCCCCGTCCCCCCCCAAACCCGCCCGGCGTGATGTCGAACAAATGCACAGAGTAAGAGATCTGGCGGCTAATAGGGTCGCCGCGCTCTACCCCCAGGAACACCCGCCCCCGCGTCCCACCCCGTGGTAAAAACACTCTTCTCTCATTTCCTCAGGAATCGGCCACACTATCGCCGTTACCGAGGCCCCTCTTTGGCACTTTTTAAATTACACGAGCAAACCCTGTCCGTCATAGCGGAAAACAGATGGAGTTCCATCCCGCCTTGGCGGTTTTGCCATTTGCCCCCGCGGAAAGGCTTCGCCTCAAGTGACGAGCGAGATCATCACAGCTGAGTCTTACTCAAGCAAAAGCACATCTGAAGAGACGATGGTTATTTTTATACAGTAGAGTGCAGTACTTAGCAATGTACCTACATTTAATTTCTTTCGCACGTATTTTGACTTCTATTTATTTCCTTTGTTTTTGTGCTACGTCCACGGTGGTCTGTGACCAGAAAATAGAGGTGGCAAAGAGGTGGCGTGTACTGTACCCTGACGATGGTCCGAAATCTGTTCTTGTTTGTGGTGATTTAAAAAAAAGCTTGCCAATTTTAGTGTGTCAGATCAGCAGCTGCCAGAGAATTACTGAGCGTATCACACATCTTGCGTCAAATAAAAAATAAAAAAATAAATATTTATTTATTTTTTAAATAAACAGATGGGACAGAAGGCACTATTTTCAATGAACTTCTCAGGCCCAAGCAGCTGGTAAATGACTCAACAACTTTTAAGTCCCTGTCTTCCTTTTCTTCACCAGTTTAGAGAGCCCAATTGCAATGGCAGGCTATCCTATCGTTTTTATTTTCTTAGCCAGCCAAACTCCTCTCCAAAGAATCGGCTTCCCCGTTTCCAACTTTATAATCCTCAGTGTTTCCATTGCTTAAATCAATTGTGTCATTCACAAATAATGAAATACAGGGCCCGAGAGATGCAATTTCATAACCGGTTTATGTAGCATTGTAGGTAACAACCAGAATAACCTGCAGCTGACTTTCAAAGCCTATAATTCCTTCCTCAAGTGCTAAAAGCACTCATGCGTCAATGTGACCAAATTTAGTGAGAAATCCTCAAAAGGCATAGCATTTTGTAACCTGGGTAATCTCATTTTGTTATTTAAGTTTCATAAATTATGTGAAATTGCACATAAACCCAGAGTAGTGTTAAGGAAATACATGCCCTGAGTATTCATGTCATTTTACTGAGTTGTATTCTGTAATTTACTGTTACAATTTTACTGTAACTATGATTGTGATTTGTCATCTCTAAAGAAAGCAAGTTTGTAGTAAAATGAATACTTTTAAGTACACATTACATGCATTCAATGCATTCATTTTAAATTCAATTTAGAGGTTTCATAAGTTCAGTTCGTTCCACATAATTAGCCTTTAGGTGCTCTTCATCAATTAACCTGGTCTAGACTATTGCTGCAAGCTTTCACACTAAAAAACGAAGAAGAAGAAAATGGTTTCCTTGGCATGTCTGTTAAATTTGAATTCTCATATGGGCAGATTGAGCTTATGTGCAGGGTGAGCAGGATAAACTGAATTTCATGCCGTTTGCCCACAATGGGGCAAGGGGGCACCAGGGCCCAGGTCTTAGTAGAAGGGGTTAGGCTGAGATGATGTGATAAGTTTGCAGAGAGAGAGAGAGAGAGAGGGAGAGATCGCTGGAAACTCTGGCACTCCATGTTCTTTCAAACGGAGCACCCCCCCCCCCCCCCTTCTCACTCTCCCCCCACCCCCCACCCCCCACCCCTTCCAGAAGCCTGGAGAGTGATCCAATCACACAGATAAAAGCGGGGTTTCCGGCTCCAAAGCCTAGCCCGCTCTCGGCACATGATGGGCTTTTAATGAGAGGCTCCCACCGAAAATCCCTTTAACCGGAGAGAGCAGTGCTCATCGGAATGCACATCTCCTATCCGCAGCACTGGGGCTCTGGAGGAACATTGCTCTGGCTGTGGCTGAAGATTTTTTTATTTTATTTACCCAAGTAATAAATCCTTGCTCTTTGTCAGAAAGCCATGGAGGCACTGGCCTGAGAGGTTGTTAATAACAGTACTCTTTGATATAAACGGATTTGACCCGGCAAACCCTGATAGTCACTATAAATACCCTTAAGTGCTCACATAAAGTGCATCTGCCGAAGGTTTCCCCCTTAAAGCTTTTGAGAACGCACGTGGCATTTATTTATTTTTTTACCCCTTTCCCCACGAAGAAAATGCCCTTAAAACTATCTTCTGCTATCACTCATTCTTCTGGGCAGCCATCTTCTCTGGAGAATCACCCCACCACTAGCCTTCAAATTTTTTTGTGTGATTTTCACAGTGAAATTAAAATGGAAATATCGCTTTTATAGTTTTGGAAAAATTCCATGTCGTGAGGCGCAATTGTGAATTTTAGTGCCGAGAATCTAGACATCAGATAAAAGATGAATGCATAAAATCTGTATCGGATAATTTCATTTTATTTTGATTGTTATTACGAGTCTTGGTTTTCGTTTTCGAGCGGTGGCATTGCCAGTGGTGGTTTCTTTGTTGGACGCAGCTCATAGATTAAACTCGTGCGATGCATTTGCATATTATTGGAAGAAACAATATTATGAACGTATGAAACATTAAAGCCTGCAACATTATTATCTAAGCCTCGGCATTTAAGTGTCATGACTGATCGTGTGCGAGCCTTTAAGCTCAGGCCATTAACGTGAAGCATTCCCCCCAAACAGACCAGCTCATCATGACCATTAATTACAGAATGCACAACAAATCGCTTAATTGCCGCAACAGTTCCATTATATTAATTGAAAACACGCCTTTGCGTGGGAAGGAGCCATTTACTGCATCGGCACCACCCACAAATATCGCTGGCCCCGTTTCTCCATCAAAGGCCTGCCAATTGAAATTCCACTGATGTGTTGCCATTTGTATTTTTATTGGCTCGATAAAGCTTGCCGTAGGAACGCTTAGATGTGGCACCAGCTCATTTTCGATGTGACAGATCTGTATGAATGAGAAAGGAGGTTTCCGTAAATGGATTTCTTTGGTTCGATAACTGGCAGCATTTACGTTATGCCTAACCTTCTCCTCCTTCTATTCTTTTTTTTAATAATTGATTTGCAGGACAACACACGGCACTTAGCATATCCTGCCTTGCAAACAAATGCCTACTTACAGTTGGTCACCTTATTTGTGAAGCTGTGTCTGATTCTTTGCCCCATGCGTATCCGTGTTTACGTGTCCTTTTTATTTATTTTTTTCCTTTTTTGCATGATTATCAATATTCCATCCGTGTTTTACAAGACATACAGGAATAATAACATCTGAAATGAGAACTGTCTTGCAGGCCACGGGAGAAAGGCAGCAGGCTCCTCTGGGCACGTTTTGTGTTTATAGCGTTGGGAGTTAGGGGAAGGATTGGAAGAGGAAATCGAATCTGTCATTTTCAGTCTGCATTACGTTGTTGAAACCTCAGGGGAAAAAAGCATTTTGTATACGACAGAGTATATAAAAGTTAAATATAGGAGAAAATAAATAAATAAATAAACTTGAAATTAACGGAAACCTACCGAGTGGATTTATTAAGCGCCTTTACCTACGTTAAATTTACGGACACATGCCTCAGCAGTAGATAAGGAAGTGCGGCTAATGCATTATGCTCGCGTAGCGCAGTTGTTTATCTGAGCAGGGGGATTAAATAAAGCAGCCTGACTCTCGTGGGCATGGCGGACTCTCGCCAGCCACTGACAAACCTGGAAACGTTCAATTTATCCCAGCGGTGCCATCAAAGAAAAGACCCGAGCTGTTTATATGCATCGCGCGTGCCGTAACAGAATGTTAAGTAAATAGATTTGAAATCGCATTTCAGGTAGGGCGTCTCCTCGTAAAAAACACAAATGCGGGACATGGGAATTGGAGTAAGTTTACGCGCCAGTATTAACTCAAATAAAAAGCAGTGCGCTGCCATTTTACAAGTGTACAGCTTTGTGCACACCTATGCCACAGGAGGTAGGTAGAAGGTATGGGTATGCGCCAGGTAAATTAGGGTAGTGGATATATTCGAATATAAGGGTATAGTGCTTATAAGGGTAAGGTACGTATGTCATCAACTTGTTTTTCAAGTCCTTTTTCACTTTGACCTGGATTCAAACAACATACAGTTGAAAGAAAGCGTTTGTGAATCCTGGATTATTGCATTAATTATTCATAAAATGTGTTCTGATCTTCATCTAAGACACACAAATAGACTACAACAATCTGATTAAACTAATAACAAAGAACTACACTTGTCAAAACTGAATGTATCAGTTAAACATTCAGCCTCGCTTGGAAATAGTGTGTGAACCTCTAGGCTAATGACTTCTATGAAAGCTAATTGGATTCAGGTGTTCCAGTCAATGAGATGAGATTGGAGGTGTGGAGTGCAGGTGACCTGCCCTAAAAAAATGGCACGCAAAGTTTCATCACTGACAGAGTCTGCTCTTCTCAAGAAGGATGTGTTGTTGTGAACCATGCCCCAATCAAAACAGAGGGCCTTAGAAGAAGAACTGTAGAGATGCATAAAGCTGGAAAAAGGCTACTACAAAAGCATTTCTAAACACCTGGGTGTTCATCAGTCGACAGTAAGACAAATTGTGTAAAAATGGAAAGGAAATTCTGTACGGTTGCTCCTCTCACTGGGAGTGGGCATCTTGCAAAGATGAGGGCAAGGGCACAGCTTGCAGTGCTACCGGAGGTGAAGAGAACCCGTGTGGTATCAGCAAAGGACCTGCAGGAATCTCTTGAAGTTGTTAAAGTCTCTGTTCATATGTCCGCTATAATAATGAAAGCTCTGAACAAGAACAGTGTTCATGGGAGGACACCACAGAGGAAACCACTGCTCTCCAAAAAAAAAAAAGCAACAAAAAAAAAACATTCTTGCACATCTCAAGCTTAGACATGCATATTTAACTAGACAGGTGAGCACGCCTTCAGCTAACCTAAGCTTGTGAATTCCGGGAAGTAAGCCTGTACTGCACATGCTGAGGGCAAAACATTGGAGCTCCCATTAAAGTGAATGGGAAATATGAAATAATGAAATTTATGATCACAGAAAATTTACTGATGAGGTTTTATTTGGTTGAATCACCTTAGTTTTCTACATTGAATTCAATGGGCAGCAAGCTCTTGTGCCCTCAACGTGCACAGTAGAGGTTGTTTCCTGTTACTTCCTAGGCTTCACTGCCTGGATCCTCCAATCCCCTCCAGTTCCTATGTATGCTCTATTTTCTAAAGTTTCCAAAAGACTACTTCCAATGAGTAGGGTGTTCCACTACGCTTCTGGGACAATGTTCTATGGACAGATGAGACAAAAGTTGAACTTTTTGGCAGAAATGCACAACGCTTTGTTTGGAGGGGGAAAAAAGGACAGCACACCAACACCTCATCTCAACCGTGAAGGTGGAGGAAGCATCATGGTTTGGGGCTTCTTTGCTGCCTCAGGGCCTGAGCAGCTTGCGATCACTGAGAGGAACAATGAATTCAGAATTTCATCCAGAAATTTTACAGGATTTTACAGGAGGTCAGGGTCACGGTCCGTCACCTGAAGCTCGATAGAAGTTTGGTGACGCAACAAGGGACCACGACACAAAACGCGCAAGTAAATCGACAGAATGGTTTTAACAGAAGAAAATTTCGTGTTGTGGAATTGCCAAGTCCGAGTTCAGACCTTAGCCCAATTGCGATGCTGTGGCCGTAAGCTGAAGTAAGTTGTTCAAGTGAGGAATCCCTGAAAAATCTAAAATCAATGAACTGGAGCAGTTTTGTGAGGAGGACGGTCTAAAAAAATCCTCCTAACCATTGTACAAGTCCGATCAGCTGCTTCAGGAAACATTTGGTGGAGGTTATTGCTGCTAGAGGACGTACTACCATTACTAAATACAAGAGTTTGCATACTTTTTCCAGCCTGAGTTGAATGTTTAATCTGTGTTCAATAAAGACGTGAAAAGTACAATTGTTTGTGTTATTACTTTAATGGGTTTCTTTTATTGTGTCTTGTTGTGATGAGGGTCAGACCACATTTTGTGAGTAATTATTGCATAACTCCAGGTAAAGGGTTAACAAACTTTTTCTTGCAACTGCATGTCTTTAAAAAAAACTTTAAAATATATCAATTTCTCTCACAAATACACTTGGGCCTGTTCAGAAATTGCAAAAAAATGTGTGAATATTTTTTAATTGAAATGTCATCTTTTTACAACAGAAACACACCCCATTCATTCTTTAATCAAAGTAAAAAGTTGGCGATTGAATCCAAAATTTGTTGGTGTCATTTATTATTAAGTAAACTGACAAGTCTGCGTCTCTCCGTTTAAAAGGTATAAATTTTTTGATGAGATGTTTTTAATTATTTCAAATGTCATCTTCTTGAAAATGCTCCAAACGAGACAGGTTGGACCGTTGGAGAAGTGATTTGGCGAGAAAAAATCTCATTTTTTAATGTAGAAAATGTCATGTTTGCAGTGTGACATGATAAATGTTATGTTTGCAATAGCACCAAGATTAGTCAGTGTTATGGAAAACCAAGCAACCCAGACAGTCCCTGAAAATCATTTTTGATTGCGCACACATCTTTACAGCCACCTTAACAGTTAGAAAACTGAAAATGAATTTTTGCCGTTGAGAATATTGTGCAGTGCACACATTTTCGTTTATTATAGTTATAGAAGAAGCTCAGAATCTAAAGGATGTAAATGATGAGAATGATCCTGCAGTATCTCTGTGAATCAAAGACAGATGTTATTAGCTTCACACTTAGTTATCACCTGCAAAGACAGTCAGTTCACACTGCATCGCTTACCCCGAATATATCAAATATATATAACACAGGTTGAAAGGTCGTGTGGAGCATTGTTTCCAGCAGACAGTTTTTTTTTTCTTAGAAAAATGTTGAACTTGTAGACTTAAATGTAGCTGTAAAGTTAAAGACTCTGCATGGGTCACTTAAAGGATATGTACAGAAAAATAAATGTGTCTCGGTAAAGTGCAACACTTCACTTAAGTAACAAATCCAACAGAGCCAGGCAAAATTAGTTTGGTGAACTACCTTGACTGACAAGGCGCATGTTTACATGTTCATTTAATCAAGCTAGTATTATAATTCCCAACTGCCACCGCTCATACATTGTGATGGCAAAGTTTAATTGGGTATATAAAACAACACACAATGTTGTTGAATGGTTGACTAGTGTCAGCAGAACAACGCTCATTGTCAGAAAACTATTTATTATATAGAAATATAATAGAAAAACTGTCTGCTGCATAATATGTGCAGTACCTAGGCTGCTATTTACTGTACACTGCTTACCAATCTTTTTCAAAATAGATATTCTGAAGTATAGCCAGGCTTAAATCATGGATGCTTTAAAAATAAGCGCATTGAGAACTCCAATGTCACATAAGCCTCACCGTAGTTTGTTAATCTGAAATTGCAGGTGAATGTATGTTATCATTACATCACATGGAATTTAGCAGGCTCTCTTGTCCAGAACTTTTTACATAGCATTTACATTGCACCCATTTATACAGCTGGATATATACTGAAGCAATTCGAGCTAAGTACCTTTCTCAAGGGTATACCGACAGTGCCCAACCCAGGTATTGAACCTGTGATCTTTAGGTTCCAAGACAAGCTCCTTACCCAATATACTACAGTACACTGCCACCTCATCGATTCATTTAAATTCTGATGTCAGTGACAGTTATTGCTATAAACTGTAGCTGCCATAGTAGCATGTGACCTTTAAGCAGTGATGCTAACCCCATCCTGTTCTCGGATGGCGTGAGCAACACGCTGTAGAACAGCGGTTCCCCAACTCTGCTCCCGTAGGTTTTCACCATTACATTACATTACAGGCATTTAGCAGACGCTCTTATCCAGAGCGACTTACACAACTTTTACACAGCATTTTTACATTGTATCCATTTATACAGCTGGATATATACTGAAGCAATTTCGGTTAAGTACCTTGCTCAAGGGTACAACGGCAGTGTCCTACCCGGGAATCGAACCTGCAACCTTTTGGTTACAAGCCCAGTTCCTTACCCACTGTGCTACACTCCGTCCCGAGAAAGCAAAATCCATTCAGCAGCTGGAGATCTCATTGAGCTGCTAATTAGCAGAATCAGGTGTGCCAAATTAGGGCTGAAATGAAGCCCTGCAGGACGCTAGATCTCCAGGGTTGGGAATCACAGCTGTAAGACGAGACAATAGAGGGTAAGTTATAGCTAAAATAATAATCAGGCACCGGGGGGGGGGGCTTTTCAACATTTGGACAGATAGACAGCATATGACTTTCATATGTCATTCGTATCAGCCTAAATCGGACGGCAGTAAGATTAAGCCTGCAGAGCGATGGAAATCTCTGAGCAGATGGACAGAGAGCTGAAAGACTTTCTCTGTGGGGGGGTGGGTGGGGGGTCGCCCCTTTACGTTAGGTGGCCAAAATATGACGCTGGACCGTTAAATGGATGCCTGTCGCCTCTTGTTTTTGTTTTTTTTGGGGGTTTTTTTTTCTCAGATTTTGTGGTGTCTTGGGATAGCTTGCCATAACTGCAGTCTTTCAAATACAGGATTACCATTGGCAGCGTTACCCAAAATGAATAAAGAAATAAATAGTGAAATCCTAAAGACTGTGAGATAGATGGCCAAGGCGGGGTGGCCAAGGGATCGGGGGGGGGGGCTTAGGACTGCTGTGGAAGAGAGAGAGCCGTACCTGTCAGATCTGTGAAATCTGCCCCCCACCCGAGCCGCTCTGCTTGTACCGCCAACCTAAATGCGGTGTGTGCACGCATGGGAGAGGCCCTGGAGGGGGGGGTCTGGATCCCGCGATTCCGTAATCAGAGCAGAGCCCAGCATGCCAGAACACTGGAGCCGTGGGGGGGGGCAGGGCACGCAAAAAACAGCTCCCAGGGAAGCCTTGCTGGGGGGAGAGAAAAACCCAGAATAAAAATCAGAAACTGATGGTGATCGTCTGATGACAGGCTTTGGCTCGTAGAGGAGCACAACAGGAGAAAAAGCTCAGGATCATAACACAAGGCGGGGGCAGGGGGGCGGGGGCACAGAGGCGGGGGTATGGAGGTGCAGCGTTCCTCGAGTGAAATGCGGTCCAGCAGGCTTTGATTCCCTGGCTGCGTAGCGTCAGGAGTAATGTCCCTGCAAGCGGCTGTCCCTGCAAGCTCTGCCCAGTCCCAGGGGCCCGGGGGCCGGCTGGGCTGTGTGCCCTGCCTGGAGGATGAGCCTCGTCTCCGCTGCGGTGCTGATCCTGCCACCTCCCACCTCCTTCTGCTGCAGGGATGCCCATCACATGCCATCCTCAACCCATCATACATGCCACACACACACACACATCACAAATCATGCACACATCACAACACACACACACACATACAACACACACACACACCACACCACACACACACACCACACACACACAACAATCCGCACACACACACACACCACACACATACCACACACACACCACACACATGCACACAACCATCCCACACCACACACACGCACACAAACACTAACACACACACACACACACCCACATACGCGCACACACACACACACACGCACACAAACACTAACACACACACACAGGCGTGGCATAAACCCACAGGACCAGTGCACGGGCCCTTGCTGACCTTGCCTCCCTCAGTAGCAGAGCTGAGCTCCGGCTCGGCGAGCCCCGGTCCCTCCCCGGCAGGTATTTCCGGCGTGAGGAGCAGCTGTCGTTAAAAAAACTGGGCCGGCATGACGGCGGCTCGGAGAACGGCTGCGCAGATGGGCGCGGGGGAGGTGATGAATTCGCCAGAAAAGAAGAAGGGGAAAAAAAAAAAAACCCTCACCTTCGCCGACAGGATTAAAGCGATGCGATTTCGGGAGGCTATACATAGCGAGAGGTCCCTGCTTACAGATGAGCCCAACAATGGCAGTCCGTCTTCCCCGGCTGCACACACACACACACACACACTCACACACGCGCGCGCGCACGCGTCGCCGCGGCGATAAGGACACATTAATTCCGGGACTTGCCGTGCCGGGGGGACGGGGCGCGGGACCCTCGCGGCCGGGGTGCCGTCCGCTAGCAGGACCAGCCCCCCGAAAGCGCTCGCCAGTAAATAAGGCCGTCTGGGAAAGGGACGGAACACCTCCAGAGCAAAGGAGGAGAGAGAGGAGGTAAATTACAGGTCTGTGTGCATGGGGAGGGGGGCGTGGGAGGGGGGAGGTGGGGGTGGAAAGTAATGAATGCTCAGCTTGCCCACTTTTTTCTCCGGTTCGGATTGCTCTCCCCCCCCCCAGGGCAAGCCGGCACTGGGATTAGACAGGGGGGGAGAGCGCGTGTCTCTCACAGCCCCTCTCCTCTGTAGGAGACCGGCGCTTGGTCTTCGCCGTGCTGCTTGAAAAGCAAAGTTCATTGATCCTGGAGGTAAGGGAAGCTCATTAGGAGCGTAATGCGCCAGAGTTTCGGCTCTGGGTCGGCTCTGTTCAAGGAAACGATGGGGAAAAAAAGGCAAGAAAGCAAAAGAAGAAAATTTTTTTATAAATAAATCACACAAAGTACACTGCGCCCCTCGAAAACTCGCCCCCGGCAAAATGAGTGGTCCAGTTTTCCCGCTCCCTCTCCCCCTCACCCTCCGCCTGTTCTTTGGTCTTGTTCCGCACGGCTTTTCAAAGCGCTGACTTCAGTTTCGCAAGTTCATAGTTATCATTACCCGGTGTACCGTTTTCTCAAGCTACTGTAATACTCAGTATTTGGCATTTGGCCTTTCCTGAATTGAGTTGTTTTTTGTTTTTTTTAGTTGTTTTGTTTTCGTTTCGTGTGATTCTCATTTTAAACGCGCATTATTAAAAGTACAGTGGCGAAACCGCGGTCAGTCGTGTCAAAGGAGGGGGGTGAGCTCGGGGTAATCGCGTTTTCAGAGGTAATTGGATCTGCTGCGACTTCCACGGCCTGTAATCCAAAATCAGCTGGCACTTTTCTGAACTGCAGCAGGAACAACAATTGCTGTTTATACAGTTCTCACAGTAACAAGTTTTTTTTTTTCTCCCCCGTTGGTTTAAAATAACATACAGGTGCTGTATGTGCTGTGTAGAAGCTGTGGTGGCATGAGTTTATAGTCTATTTTATCTACCTGGAACATTGCTTGTGTTTGTGTTCAGGCACAGTGTTGTTTTTGTTTGCTGTATTTGAAGTATTCACATTTAAAATTGGCTGTGTTTGCAAGATCGTAGGTTCTGATAAAATGTCATACGGTAAATGTATTTATTCAACTTCACCCTCGTTGCTCTCTAATACAGAAATGCATTTTTTTTTCTCTGAAAGAATTTCTCCCTTGTAGCAGGCGCTGCATTTATTTATGGAAATAATGACCTGTTCATGCCTTAATGAACTGAAGAAATTCTTACAACTGTGAGATACGTGTTGCCTCGACGCCTCAGTGCAGATCTAAATATGGTCTGGTGATATTCACACAATTGAGTGATACCAGACAGCTGCATATATGTTAGGTGACATTCACGTCCTTGTAAAGTTAAATACAAGCAACACGATATTTATCGTTACAAAGCCAAAACTAACTTCACTTGCCAGATACCAGTGTGTTTCTACCAATGAGGTCAAACTGTTCTTTTTAAAAAAAAATCAGTGCAATAAGTGGAAAAGAAAGTGCCTTACTTGGAAATAATTTTTTCCCCCCTTCCATTTACATTCACAATGTGCTTGAAGTTGTGCATCTTAGTCTTATTATTTGAAGCACAGTCTTTGTCCTGGCTCTTCACCGAGTACGTGAAAATCTGTAGCGTGCTGCATCCCGATTGCGAGAGCAGAGATCTGTGGTCCGCCAAAGTGCTTTCTCTCTATTACTTACGGTTTCAGTGGCTTCTGTGAGGCCGCAAGGCATTCTGGGAGTTACCAGTCTACTTCTCCGCCGAGACTGAAAAAAAAATTAATACAGGGATTAAAACCGCGAAGATTACAAATGGGTCACTGGTGGAAATCCACCTTGATTCACTCACACATGCACACACACACACACACACACACGCTCACACACACACACACACCACAGTGAAATAACGAAGTGAAAAATGGGCCCCAGTGAGTCTATTTATGTCAGAGTCGACACCCACTTCCCTCCACCCCCAAGACCCACCCGCCCCATAACCCACCCGCCCCCGACCCCTCCACCCCCACAGCACCCCTCGTGTGATGCATTATCCCCACGGTAACACCGGTAACACTGGATGGTCTATTAACTGTCACCTGGACGAGGTCTGCGGAGCGCTGATGTGACACGTGCTCAATTAGAGGGGCCCGGGAGTGCCGAGCCACGGTGTTCTTTCAGGGCAGGAAATAGACACGCGCAGGCGCGCTTTTAAATTAAATCCCCCCTCAACGGTGCTCTTTGGAAAATTGGTTCCCAAACAGCGTAGTCTACAGTATTGGGCGAAAGCCTCCAGGAAGCTCTCAAAAGACTAGTGAAAGGTAAAAAAAAAAAAATGGCCAACTGATCCCATCCCAGATATTCATTTCAGAGAAAGGTGCAGTACTGTAACGTTTTATCGATTAGCTCGATGACCAGCGAATTAACGGCACACGTTCCACAGTACGCTTCAGAACGCAGGATTCATCGGGATTCAGCGCGCTTCTGATCAACCGCTGTGCACATGGAGAACGCAGCGGTATTTGACTGAGAGGCCATTTGCTGTGAACAGCTTCACCGCTACAGTATCTCTTCTGACTGACTCACTCTGAGAATCTCAGTGCGCCTTCCTTCATCTCGACTGGAAGTCATTTCATTATATTGAAGTATTTTGCAGACACTCTTATCTAGAGTGACTTACACAGGTTACAATTATATATATATATATATATATATATATTATACATATATAGATATACTTTTTTTATACAATCCATTTATGCAGCAGGATATTTTTACTGAAGCAAGTACTGCTGGGTAAAATGACAGTGTCCCCAGCTGGGAATGCGACCCAAAACCTTTGAGTTACAAGCCAAGGTCCTTCACCGCTATGCTACACTGCCGCGGTTGGTAATTGGCATCGCGTTTCCAGGGCTATCAGGTTGTGGGCTCCGAAGTTCACAGTAATGCGATTATAACACTCTGCCTCCCCCCCCCCCCTTTACCCCTGATGCGACTGTTCTAGCTCGCCCCGAGATTCTGCAAGGAGACGCGCTCAGCTCCATGCGATAATGACTGAGACCGGGTGCTGGATCCTAACACAAAGTACAAAATCAATAAGATCCGGGGACAGCACTCCCGTCGAAAATTGTCTTTATTTTTCACATGATCGTTTCGGGCAAAGCATCCTCCCTCAATGCACCCAATGTTCCCGCTGCCCTCTAAGGCAGCTGTGCATCCGTGACCTTACGGCAATGCCTTGTAGTGCCAAACCCCAATTAATGAGCGAACACATGATTCCCCGCTCCTCATTCAAATGCACCCTAATGCTTATTTAAATACGGTTTTGGCATGTGTCAAAATGTAGTGCATTGCATGTACAGTGACAGTTAATACTTAATTTGGATGATGGCATGGATGCTATTACAATGTGTATGTGGCCTATGTGTGACAGTTTATTTTTGAAGTTTATTTTTATTTTTATCTCACAACTTCCCTCAGCCCTGCTCATGAGCCATACCAATGGGTCCTGACCAACAGTTTAGGAACCAATACCTGACATTACTAATCGGGAGGGGAGGGGGGTGCGTTGGCTATACTGAGGTTATGGGGGTAATCTTTCAAAACACAGGTACCATTTTTATGAAGGATCTAAATATGGCTGACAGGAAATTTAGCATTTCTTATCTTTTGTTCATAATTAGAACCATTCTTATATGTAAATATTAACCGATTAAACATTTTTCTTCTGTTAATTCAGCCAGCAAAGGAAAAAGGGGGACATATGGCTGACTGCATTCCTTCTATTAAAGCTAATGCTAGTTCTTGTGTGAAATTACAAATGCCCTTCTAACTTATTTAGTGTTAATTCACTCCATTGAATTTCCATTTAAGTACAAATGTACCCATTTTTTTCAGTTACAAAGGGTTTCTTTTGTTATAATACAACAGCACAGTGGTCTTGTAGAAACCAAAGGGTGGAAGAATCATGGTCTTCAGTTTGCAAAGATGTCTTCTTCTTTGGTGGACTTAATAGAGGGCTATTACTGTGAGGACTATCTACCATAATGAGGTATGACAGGACTACTTCCTACTTCCGGTTTCAGAAATACCAAAATGGGTGGAGGAATTACGTGCTACAAAATGACTTGCTGATTTTAAGGAAAGTGTTTTTTTTTCTGCAAAGGGGAAACCGTTTTAAAAAGGTCGATTGGGAGTACACAGCAGGCTTGTGCATCTTTGCTGCACCGATCCACACTCACTAATCACTAACCCCCACCCTGAATTTGTCGTAATTTGTCTGAACGCACTGTTTTTAGCGGGTTACACATACGCATAATAAAGCTTTTTAGCGTTCTCTGTCGCAGTGCATCTTTTTTCTTGTTTTTCAAAAACATTAACATTACCACATTTCCTGGGACCCTTTTAGTTGTGTCTTGGCTGCCAAGAAAATTAAATGAACTGCAAGTACAGCTCACATAAGGGACATTTCATGCGCCATTTGGCATTACCCACCGTTTGGCAAAAAAAAAAACTTTTTTTTTTTTCCAGTGTAGACTTCATACTAATTAAGTTATAACATAGCAAAACATAGCAGAACATAATACAATGACGATAACAAAAGAGGCCATTCAGCCCTACAATGGCCCCCAATTTCTTACCACTAAAGTGTATTTAGTGCTCAGTTTGCCTACAAAGTATCGAGCACCGTATCAAGCCTGGTTTTGAAATCCCCCAGAGTTTCTGGATCTGGCAAGCTATTCCACACAGCGACTACTCTCTTTGTGAAATTTACCTTTTGCTAATTTACATTTATGCCCCCTTGTTCTACTAACGGAACTCAACCTGAAAAATGCCTTGTAGTTTGCTTTGTTAATTCCTTTTATGAATTTAACAACCCTCAATCAAATAGCCCCTAAGTCTCCTTTTACTAAGCTTGAAGAGATTAAGCATCTTAAGTCTTTCCTTACAACTTTTATCTTTCATACCAGGAAACAATTTGGTTGCCCTTCTTTAAATCTTTTCCAGAGCTTCTGTATCTCTCTTGTAGTACGATCCCCAGAACTGCACACAATACTCTAAGCATGGTCTCACAAAAGTATTGTATGCATTAAGTATCACTTCCTTGAATTTATACTCAGTACTGGCTTGGCTATATATCCCAGCATCCTGTTGGTCCCCTTTTTTTTTACTGTTGCAGCACAGTCCCTAGAACAATTAACTAGTTAACTATTACTCCCAAGTCTTTTTCAAATTGAGCACATTCCAATTTTATTCCTTATGTTCCACATGTAAATGTAGAGTAGATTCCAAACTGTTAGATAAACCTCCCAGTTTTGTATCATCAAATTAAGCTGATGTACTTTCAATGTTCCTGTCAAGATCGTTTATGCAAGTGAGGAAGAGCAGTGGTCCCAGGACCGATCCTTGTGGGACTCCACTTCCCACAGTACCCTGCTGAGAAAAGATTCCTCCTACTACTACTCTTTATGTTTAATATAAGCATAAGTACAAGTTGGTGGTTTGTTAGAGAAATTGGTGGGACCTCAGGCTGAATACTGTATGAATAAGTGGCGCAAAGTTTTGCTTTGATTTCACAACAGAAGATTACCCCTGTAACTCTTAGACTGTGGTTATAGAGCCTGTGACCCTCAACAACATACTCTGCATACTGTGGAG
This sequence comes from Anguilla rostrata, assembly GCF_018555375.3. Classification (NCBI taxonomy): domain Eukaryota; kingdom Metazoa; phylum Chordata; class Actinopteri; order Anguilliformes; family Anguillidae; genus Anguilla; species Anguilla rostrata. The sequence goes on along the minus strand of NC_057938.1, from coordinate 4,092,861 downwards.
GATTTTTACCTTGAAAATATAAAATAAACATCCTAAGGCATATCTGTGATTCCCTGGAAATCTCTGTTTTTACACACTTTCACCAAATTTGGGCACCTTTACCTGTGTTTTTTACTCTACAATGTGTTCGAGGTGTTTCTGGGTGTGGCGCTCTTTTCTGTGTCTTCAGTGGTGGGTGTGGCTACTGAGACTGCGGTTTGGGATCAGATTTCAGCTGAGTGTTTGTTGCTAGGTAGCAAGCAAAAAGGGTACGTAGATACAGCAAATTAAATTTAAAAAAACCATCCAACAGGGCTCGTTCAAGAACTAGAGTTGAGCTTGGTATCACATTTCCTTGATGGAGTTAGCTGTCTGCCAGGGGGATGAAAAGCGATGTGAACTTTGCTTTCTAGCAACAATAAGGACTTTTGTGATGGTCAGAAATATTCTAAATAAAAGTCCCAATGGTAAAACTACTATTACGTACAGCATAATTGAATTAATTAAACTACCTTCATACTGTTGTTCACGGTCGCTCATTACATGGTACTAATGTTGCCTCCAACTATCCAGCTTGCTGGAAAGTGAAACATGACTTTCAATGCCAAATTATGTTACTGTACCTGATGAAATAAAACTTGTCAGATATTGCTTCTTTGATATATAATTCTAGGTAAGAGTATATTCAGTTAATGACATATTTTGACTATCATTTAAATTATCTTTATCATACTTCTGAAAATGAACTAGATGTGGGCCAATGCGTTGAGTCTCTCTTGGTATTTGGCTCTAAAACCCTGTGTGAAACCAGCCTTGACTGCAGACCATAGCAAATATGTGCATGCATTATTCAGAATTAGTTGCCGTGGAGATGTTTTACACAGGGCTCGCTGTCCTCTTGGGAGAGATTAAATACAGCAAGGAGGTGAAGCTTCAACAGCCTCATCGATCTTTGAGCGCCGTTCCTTCGAACATGGTACGGGGTCAGGAAAATCGCCTCTCTCCGAGACCCAATCACAGGACTTGCATTCTAAAGTCTGTTGTTAAGCAACGGGATCCGCTAATTTGGCTGAGGGCCTATTTTTCCCCTCTATATTTTTTTCTGGGAGTGATCTAACCTCTTTGAAGATTACCCAGGAGTGCCAGGTTCCCAGAATGCCCTTTTTTTTTTTTCCAACGGACACGATTACAGCTATTCACAAGACAACGTGAGTGGTTCCCACCTGAGTCTGACAGGGGCTATAGTGTTATTAGAGTGAGCATGGGGCTTAAATCCTCTTCAGGCAGTGAAAAAAGAAAAAAAAAAGCACAAAAGCTGTCATCGCTGAAAAAGTAGGCCGGGATTCTTCAGCTTCTCCTTCCTGGGGACCAGATTCCTTTTAATGGGCTCGATAGTTTCTGCTCTTTGTAAAATGTATAAATGAGTTGTACGTGTGCTGCGAAGTAGTAAAGCCCTGAACAAATGCAAAGCTATAACATATTATTATTACTTGTGGGAAGTTAGGCTAATGCTGTGCAGACCTGAACGTTTTTTTGTCTATCTGAATAATGCTTTTTTCCCCCTCTCTCTTTCTCTCTCTCTCTTCCTTGTAATAAAAGGGCCGAGAGTGTGTTTATGATGGGCTGTTAGCCGAATAGCCCCGTTGCTATGCAGGGAACCCGGCAGTTAGAATATGATGCCCACTGGATTTTTTTTTTCCTTCTTGTCTCTGCCAGCTTCTCACTCAATATTTTACCCGGTGACTGTGAATCATTCTCCTAAGATGAGAACATAGAAAAATAGCTGCTCACCTTCAAAGACCGAACTCCTCCTGCTCTCTAAATTTATCGTCTAATTCTCTCGTCGCTGCGTGACTGAAAGAAAGATCACATCTTCAATAACCCCGGCTAAATAATTTGTGGGCCAAGCTAAAGCTTTTGGCTTTGCCATCAACCATGCGGAACACTGACTGTCTATGGAAACCCCCACTTCCTCCCTCCTGTCTTACAGCATGCATACAAAACATTATAATATTATGCACATAAAATGTTATGCATATACACACATGCTGTGTGTGTGCATGTGTGTGTTCGAGCGCGCACATACTGCAATATTGTGCGCGTCTTCAGAGAATGCAAATTTCCATCCCTTGCAAAGAATTTCATCTCTTTGAATCTAAAATTGATATCCTGTAAAGACAGCCAAAAGGAAATAAAAAATGATTAGGTTAGTGAATGAACAAGGCTTCATTGCTGTAAAGTAATAAATTTCAGCGAGCCTTGCTTGTGGGGAACATTGAAATGACGGCGCCTATTCATTGCATTATAAGCAAAGAGAAAAAGAGATCAATTCCTGCTGTGCAGACACGTGCCGCCTACCATATTTTACCTATCCATACGGAATGGAAACTTCATATGCCAGTTAAACAGGCTATAATCTCATACAGGAGTCATCAAACAGAGCCCTAGGAGGCCGCTCTGTGTGATGATTTTCATTCGAGCCACAATGGCAAGGACTCCCGTAAAGCAGCGAGCCGTTAATTGATCTTAAATAGACGCTTTTAATGTCTAACGACATCATTGGCCCTGTTCAGCCACATTAGGTCAGAAATGGCTTCATGTGGCACAAAGAAAAAAAATGTTGATTATTCACGTACCACTACTTTTAATCAGTCAGATGAACCAAAGCTTTAATTTTTTTTTTGCTATATGGCAAATTATTGCTTAATAAAGGGCTTGCGTTTATTAATTGGGAATATTGGAGAACAGTCACTTTGCAGACACTATCCTCCAGAGAGGCTGACAAAAGTGATTACATAATAGAGACGCCGGTGAAATCGGCTGGGCTGCAGTTCTTCTAAGTGTGTGCACCTAGTTGTTAAAATCAGCTCGGCAAACCAAACCTGCATTTAAGTCGAAAATTGAAAACAAAACAAAAACAAAAAAAAATCAAGCTTTATTCATCAAGAAAAATTGGCTGTAACAAAAACTGGCGTGCGCAGGGGTCCCCCCAGGAGGACCGTGACTGAAAACTCCTGATTTAACGAATTAGCCGCTAGAAATACACAAACCGCAGGTCCTGCTTCTGTCCGTGCAAGGCCACGCAGTTTAAAAATGTCAATATTTTTCCTTCGCTCGCGGCATTGCCTCTTTCACCGCCGAAGGGGGCTTCGGTGAGTTCGTCCTGAACTCGGCACGCCCCGTTTGTTGAGGCGAAACGCGAACGCGATCGAATGCAGGCCCGCCCGCGCGTGTTACCGGTTAGCAAATACATTTCAAAAATGCAGAGAAGTACCCTTTCCGGTCATGTGACTCCTCCGTTCTTCTCATGCTGTACGTGCAGAGCCGACTGCTGGCATAAACAGTCTACGCAGTCGCCCAAGATTCAGAAAGCAAATTGCAGTCGTGAAGAAAAATAATTAACACTCGCAGTTATTTTTAAATTGAGGGCGAAGATTTATAGAATGCAGGTCTCTGTTTAAAAGACAGAATTCTCTTTAAAAGACAGACACAGTAGAAAATGAAACCGGTTCACATAGCCACAAATGGCAGGGGGAGGGGAAAAAAAATCTTATGCTGAGTTTATCAGCAAGAAATAGAGTCCATAATGAACCTCTACAGAAAACATGGATGTTGTCTTTTTTTCCCGTGGCCTATGAATTCAGTCATCTGAAAGCACTTCCAAGCCCTGACTGCCATCATGTTTCCCCTCCAATTGAATGGCAGCATTATACAGCATGCACCTGGATCTAATAGCTTTCATTTCAAAATGCGATCGCTTCAGACTGAGTGCGGGAAGCAGAATTTATGATGGAGGGTCAAAGCAGGGAAGGTTGCATTAGTTAAGACGGAGCTATTTTATGAGCCATCGGAAACCTGGGAAGATAACCGCAATGGGGTTTTTTTTTTTTTTCTTCTTCATATTTTATTTACCAATTTTTTAAAGGCACTCTCCAGGGTGCAATTGGAGGAAATCAGAAGAGAACACCGGCTCCAGGATAACAAGACGAATGAAAGAAAATGTTTTTACCGCTTTTTACACCGCCCTAGACAGAAAGAAAGGGGGGGGGGGGGGAAGGGGGAGCGGCTTTTTCACGTACGAAGTCGAACGGGCAGACGGTACAGGACGAAGCAATTTAGCGAAGGAACAGCCCGTTCTGCCCAGGAGAAGCAGGGCATATCATTCTTCGGCGAGAGGAGATATTTCAGTAGCCATTAAATGTACCAGTTTGTACTCATGCAGAGATAGTTATGGGGTGCAGGCCACCTACGCAAGTGCCCCCGTGCTAAAACCTACAAGCTTTAACAGTGTGGTCCTGTAATTTCTTGTTGCCTGAGTTTATATTGTAGCTACCTGTGATTATATTACAATGCATGCATTTGTTTGCATGGCTTCAGCTCTTATTGATTTCGGTACCTTGTTTAAGGGTACAACATGCCCCACCCGGACATGATATTGTGCCCTGTGGGTAGACAACCATTTCATTACATTTCTGCTTTTAGCAGACACTTTCATCTTGTGCAACAGATCTTTGGGGTTTTTTTTTTTTTTTTTTTGTCATACTATCCATTTATATAGCTCGATATTTTACTGAAGCAGTTCAAGTTAAGTACCTTGCTCAAGGGTCCAGTGGCAGTGCTCCACCTGGTAATCGAACCAACAAACTTTGAGATGCAATCCCAGTTCCCTAACCACTATACTTTTGCTTCTAATTTTGAATGCCCCGTTTCTTCTGATTTTGAATTCCCCTTCTCTTCTGATTTTGAATGCCCCTTTTCTTCTGATTTTGAATTCCCCTTTTCTTCTGATTTTGAATGCCCCTTTTCTTCTGATTTTGAATGCCCCTTTTCTTCTGATTTTGAATGCTTAGCCGTAATCTCTAATCACTCCTCCATCACTTCCGGAGCGCGCAGACAAGAGTGCGCAATCCTTCCGAAAAACTTGTGACTTGAAGCCACCGTTGCTTTTCACACCACGGACCACGAGTCGAGCGTGCATGCGTGCAGACACGAAGAGGCCTCAGACAACAGCCTGAGAAAGAAGGATCGACCAATGGGGGGGGCTGAGGGTGAGAGGTGAGGCGCGGTCACGCATGAATCCCTCCCTCCACGGATCGCTTTTCCGCCATGTTCCCGCCCTGCTGCATCGTAATCCCCCCCCCCCCCCCCCCCCGCCAAGGAAAGGTGTAATGAAATATCTATGGAATGCAAATCATTTTGGAAACAAAATATACACTGGAGAGCAGCGAGCAATGATCTCTGATTCATAAGCGAATCAGCTGCGGAACGACAGACGAATCCCTTCAGACGAATGGCTAATTGGGTGAGATGAAGGTTAATCCCAATGCAGATTTTCTTGACAATGTAAATGCGTTAATTAGATTTTACTACACACGCAATTAAATTCCTCCAAAGCTCCCAGGCCTTGAATGATAATGCCTTGTCACTCTCAATCTGGAGGGTTGCTGGATGCAGCCAGGAGTTTGAGGGCTTGTTCTAGCAGGGCTTTTTGTTCACGGTGGATCTGTGTGGTCAAGTGGTTGGATTACGGTGTCCGAGTTCCTATTCTGGTGGTCAGGGAACACCTGGGCATGGCGACTGCTTCTTACTTCTGATTTAAACAGCAGGGGAAAGTGATATTTAATTCATAAATAATATGATTCGTTTTTTCTTTATGACAGTTGCGATGGTTTTAATTCCCATTTCCTTTACATCTTCTCCCAATTTGGAAAGCCTAATAGTATTTTTTAGGCCCATATGTCCAATCACCTCTGGTCAGTTAGGAAAAGCAGACAGTAGCGCAACCTTTATATGACCTGCACTGCTAGGCACTGCAATCCTGCAGCCGAGCTGCGCAGTCACTGCGCATCTTACGTTGGGCCCCACACCCCCTGGCCACCCCATGCATATTTTTGGACAGTCCCAGTCCAGTCAGTCACACACACACAAACACACACACACACACTCTCTCTCTCTCTCTCTCACACACACACACACACACAATCTCTCTCTCTCTTTCACAGGCACAAACACACACACACTCTCAATCTCTCTCTCTCTCACATACACACACTCTCTCTCTCTCACATACACACTCTCTCTCTCTCTCACAGACACACACACACACTCACACCCTCACTTGAGCACACACAGCAATTAAATTGCTAAAGTTATGTTTAGCAATTTAATTACAGGTATTTCTAACAAAATATTCAAATTTAACATCTGCTCGAAAAACAAATTAAGCATAGAAATATCAGCTGTTAACGCTTAATTAATAGTTTATTTGCCCAAGGCCTTATAACAAATAATTAACAGACTAACTTTAATTAGTATCTAATCAATTACCTTGAAAGCAATCAGGACTGCTGCTTACAGAAGTGCAAAAAAGAATCAAACCTGAATTTATAAATATCATCACTATCAAAGTTTTAGTCATATTAACGCACATCCCAACTCATTTCCATCAAAACCACCTTGAAGCAGATAACTGCCAAGTGATGCTAAATCCATATCTACCAGACCTGGGTCAAATACATATTTGTTTTGGATTCAAATATCTTTCTACGCTTTACTGATCTTGGCTGGTGTATTGGAACCAATTAAATACACTCAAAAAGTGCAAACCTAGCCTTCTGGTCATATTGGCTGGCTCAATTACACCAGGCAAGATCAATACAGCACAGAAAAGTATTTGAATCCAAAACAAATACGTATTTGACATCTACTCAGGCTCACCATGCACGACCAGCCGGATTGGGTCCAACAGCAGCAAATGCACACTGGTCTACCAGCCCAGATTTTGATAAAAATGGGCTAGTGGGGTCTGGAACCAAACCCATAACGTGACAGGGAGGCAGTGACCTGAAGGTTGCAGGTTCGATTCCCAGGTAGGACATTGCCGTTGCACCCATGAGCAAAGTGCTAGACCTGAAATGCTTCGGAAAATTTCCAGCTGTATAAATGAGGTTTATTATGTAAAAATGCTGGAAGTTATGTAAGATGCTATGGATACAGGTGTCTGCTAAATGCCTGTAACATAACATTGAGACACTTCACTTCAGAGGGTTATGAGATACTTCACTTTCATCCAGCTCATCAGGTGAGCAACTATACGTAATTCTAGAATCATCCAACTTTTTTTTTCTTCCCAACCTGGTCAATGACTCAACTCACTTGTAATTTAACTGTACATTGTGTTAATCTTTCATCTTAAATCATACAGGCCCAGGAAGATTCTGTTCAAGGTCAATTCTGGTCTATTAATAAAGTACAAAATAAAAGATGCACAGTGTTTGGCTCTGTGCTGTACTGGTGCTACAGGTACAGATTTTTTTAACAGGACCTGGGGACCAAGGCAAGAAATTACTATTAACGTTACAAGCTGCTTTCCAAGCACTTTGCTTCAGGACCGTGAGAGAAGATGACAAATTGCAGGTCAGCAGGTTCCGAACGGTCGTTGAACATGAAAGTCTGGGCACTGCCAGCCGAAACGCCAATAGCATCTTCAACGAAGAATGAAAAAAAACTATGTGTGTGATTTTTTTTTTTTTTTTTAAACCATGCAGGGTTTTAAATAGCTATGATGGTGGTCAGGAAAGTCAGTTATTCGCAGCGTCTGCAGTATATCTCAAAAATGACATTTACTTGCACGGTCATAAAATGTACATTTTTAGAGCAGTGTCGTTATAAATCACAGTGAAGTGGTATTATACTGATATTTGCATGAAATGAGTAATTGCGGTGGAGGTGCATGCGTGAAACTTCGTTTCCAGGTATAATTCATTTGCTCCTGTCACATCGTATGCCAAAATAGCTGGATGGTATTCAGCGTGAAAATTACATTTTTAAAAGGTCCCACGGAAGCTATTTTAGTTAATTATCATTCCGTCCCTGACCTGAAAATGGCACCGTAACTTACTTTGTCATATATGTTCATTTTTTGGTAGCCACCCAGGTATAATACCTTCCTGACTTTTACAAGATCCATGGGAAAGATGGCTTTTTCTGTGTGATTAAATATTTAATTCACTCTTTCCCGTGACATTATTTACTGCAATATCCTTGAAATATCCTTACTTGAAAATAAATTTTCCCACACAAGCACATTTTAAGAACTGTTACATTTTGTTCAGGTGCCGTACTCAAAGGACTGGACTGATAAAGCAGTATTATCCCCAGAATGGCATTTCACAAATGCTGTCCAACATGTACAGCATAGTGTGTTAAGAACTCATTGGAAACCGATTATGTAACATCATTAAAAAAAACGATTTTGACTTTTTTCGTGGGTGTGCAACACAGTGACCTGTTAAATCCAGTAAAGGAAGAAGGCGTGAAGTTCTGAGCCAGTCATTTACTGCATGTGATGTCCTCGTTGCCATACCTAACCGTTCTCCTCCGTAGCTGTGGAAAACAGTTTGGGCCAAAAAGAGCGATGTCATTTGTTAGGTGACATCACTCTTTAATTGGAGGGGACAGATGATTTGGCCAATAGGGCAGGGATCCAAGATTCACCACCAACAAACTGTGGCCTCAGTTTTTTAGTCATAAATGTACACGATTGGACAGAATGCCTGTACGGCTCATTGCCCCTGTGGGCCCACGTTTCACTTCCTTTAAACCAGCGGCTTTCTTTAGATTAGCAGTGTAACGTTGTCTTGGACAGGGAGGCATCATGGGTAATTGGAACAGAAAAAAAAAAAAACAGCACTGTATCCTGGTAATACTATGGTTAAGGTTAAGGTTTACTTTATTGTCTCCCAAGGGAGAAAATAGTCTTAGGATCAGAGAGATCCTACTGCATATAAGAAAAAAACAAGACATCTCACATTTCACATTCACAGTTCACATACATTACAATATGAACATTAAATACAAGCATACCCATATCACCATTTCACGTTATAGTCCGTCTGCCAATCTGTCTTCTGCACTGTAAAGCTATTAGCCTCACGTATGACTTCATTCTGTTTCTTATCCACCTTTTCATATTTATTCTACTCGTCATTTATTCTGAAATGTCACGCTTTTGCTAGCACGGGCTGATCGATCAGGCTGGGCGGTTGCCAGAGTACAGTGCAATGCCTCCCTCTGGACCCCAGAGCAAAACTGCCGGGAAAATATATAAGCGGGGAATTATGCACTTTAAAAACACTTGTGCGGCTAATTGATCTACTTATCTGCCGTTTGCTTATTGTGTAAATGTAGTTAGTCCAGCTGCTTAACCTTCCACAACCCGGGGTGCTCAGGTTTTCCCTGTCGCGTGTGTTTGTCCAGAAACTGATTGCAATGCACTTCACTTTGTAATACCTTAATAGGCGCTATGTAATGCATCTTAAACACTTTCACAAGGATACATAAAACCTGCTCGTACTATTTTTTTCACTTGTCTTGCCCTAAGATGTTTCATAATTAGCGTCATATTACGCCTAATTGTGTGCTTCATAACCTTATGTTCTTTGCCACTGTGTCATAATGTCCGTGTCTGCTTATGACAACGGTTATGACATTGACATAGGGCTGACATCATAGGCTGGCATCACATGATGAAGAATCACTTCAGATAAAGCGTCACCATTTACACTGTCGCTAAGATGTTGCGGCGCGTCTGAAACACCAAGACTATTGCCGCTCCTATTAAAGGTTGCACTTCAGCTTCTGAAGGTGTTATTTAATCACTGCGACGCGCGCGCCGCGTGTATTCATCGCCGAGCGCTCACGGTGTTTCTGGACCTGCTGCGAATGGAGCAGGAGAGCGCCGCAGAACGCCACCGCACCGAGACTGCATTCGGGACGCGAGGCACGGCCGGAAGGTGACTTGGAGGGCGAAGCAGCATTGTGTCGTGCTCTGAATGGAAAGCCGCGGGAATCGAGGCTTCCGATTGGACCGCGGCAGCCCGGGCCTTTGTGTGGCCCGACCCTCTCTCTCCTTTCACACAAAAGCCGAAGCGAACGGGCCTCGATGGCCATCGGCGGCTTCGCCGTCCCTCCCCCGCCGGAGGTAATTGGAAACACTAATTTGGTCAAAGGAACGAGGGCTGGCCGCGTCCATTATGGGAAATAACCCCCGTCTCTTTATCTGACACGTCGTGAAAAGGGGGGGGGGGGGGCGAATCCTTCATAAATTTGAACATGAAGTAATAAAACGGCAAGGGAAAAAAAAAGGCGGGAGGAGAGACGAGGGGGGGGGCGAACTCCCGGCGCGTGCGGCGAATTCTAACGGCCGGGACCTAGGGACCGCGTCTCGGAGGACAGGAGAGGCGTCGAACGACGCGGTTAATGGCGGGGCTGCGCCTCGTCGTGGGGGGGGGCCTCCAAGTCCCCGGCCGCGGACGGTGAAAACTCTCCGCTCTGATTGGCGGATATTTCCATCGAGCGGCTCTGACCTCACCGCCTGAAGACTGACTGGCGGGACGAGCAAGCCAGCGGTCGGAGGGCTCTTTGCCGACACTGACAAGTGTGTCCGCGCACTAGTTAACGCTGACCCCGCGCGCGCTAGTTAACGCTGACCCCGCGCGCTAGTTAACGCTGACCCCGCGCGCGCTAGTTAACGCTGACCCCGCGCGCGCTAGCTAACGCTGACTCTCTCTTCTCTGGGGACTTTGCTAGCGCGTGATGGCGCTGGTTTAGTTTCCACAGAGAATGGCGACTTGGTGTGCGCTGCACTTTTATTAGATACCTGGCTTGGATATGAATAAGGCTCTGGGCTGCCTGCCACCGTAACCGAGTCACAAAACAGATTTTATAAAATGGATGAAGGTTTGTATGTCCTGGCGTCCCGTCCAGATGAATCTCTCATATCTGTGCGATTATATATTCAGGAATCCAGGAATGTCAGGTCTTGCTAATTTGTGCGTCCAGTAGCACCATTTCACGTGTACCCCGTTCTTTATCTGTTCTAGTAAACAGTAAATAACACTCTTAATCTTTCAGTCGGTAACTTTGTCAGGAATTTTATCTCCACCTTGGCCTCCTTCTTGAAAAATGAATGTCATAAATAATTTCCCAAAAATGCTTCTGGGTCTGGTGACCATAAGAATGTGGTCATGTGACCATCTGAGATGACAATGGCAAGCTCAGGGGATTGGCTGCTGCGATCCTTCTCCAGATTCTTCCAAAGGGGATGGATGCACGGCAGGACAGTGTGTGTGTGTGCGTGCGTGTGCGCGTGTGTGCATGTGTGTGCGGGTGCACGTGCGTGTGTGTGTGTGTGTATGTGTGTGTTTGATGTATGTGTGTGTGTGTGTCTGTGTGTGTGAGTGTGTGTGTTTGTGTGGTTGAGGTGCATGTGCATGTGTGTGTGTGTGTGTGTGTGAGCAAGGGTAGGAAAGCATGGAGCAAGCTGAACATACTGGAAACCCAGAGTCTGTGTTATCCAGCTAATTTCTTGTTATCTCTGTGCGTCCAGGTTCACTGGCTGCTGCACTGGCTCAGTGAGCGGGCCCGGTGGAAATCCACTGACAATGCGCTCGAGCTAAGAGCAGCACAAGACAGTGCATGCTGTAGCCTCAGTCTGTCTCCCCATCCCTCTCCCATCCGTACTGCACTAGCACAGTGTCTCCATTATGTTCATTCAATGGCGTTTTAATGCCAGACTCCACACTGGTGGATATTTTTGCATAGGAAACCTATAGTACTTCAGGACTGAAGCAAGTGTTTTTTTTTTTGTTTTTTTTCTAAATTTGCACAAACAGTGTTGATTGATCTGTAGGCAAATTAAATGCACTACAATTGATTTTTGGGGAGCATGTACTGTATTCAGAACATCGAAATAAGCCTTAGTTCAGCCATTTGATGAGGGAAACGCTGGTCGGCATTCTTTTGAGGTTGTTTGTGTTGTTCTGAGGAATTTCAATCGCTGCCGTCATTTTTTTGTGGGCATTAGGTTTGTGATTACGCCGTCCGATGGATCATTCGGCTAAAGCGCTCGTTCTCAGTGCGGTAACGCACGCCGTCCAGAACTGACTCTTGGCTGTGCCAGCGGTCCCATCCCGTCGGGGGGGCGGGGGGGGGGGGGGAGAGGTGTTATTGATCGGGAAATGGTGTTTGAAATGTAATGCACCAGGAACTTTGGCAAATCGCTTTTTAATGAGGAACTCGGGCTCTACTGCAGCTCTGGTCTTCCTGCAGTGGATACAGTCTTTCATCCCAATGACAAAGACCACGGGACATTATTTATTTATCTTTTTTGGGGGGGTTTTTTTTCTTACAGAGGAATTCAAGGCCTTCCTGAAGAGGCTGCCCAGCGACCACTTTCTCAACTCGTCCACGGTGCTGAAGTTCTGGACCGCGGACTCCGCCCTCCAGCGTCGCTACGGGCAACTGGAGGCGGGGACCAAGCTGCTGCAGGGGAAGGCGCAGAAGATCGTGAGGAAGCTCTTCACCCTGAGCAAGCGCTGCCCCAAACAGCCCAAACTCAGCCTGCCGAGAGAAAGGTAGAGATAAAGCTCTCCACATCGCCCGGCTTCTGCCTCGTAGCCAGACATAGTCATGTGGTTGGGTCTGCATAGAACTACAGTAGGTAGAACTAACTAGACAGGCTTTCACAGTTGGGTGTGGTGGCTTGGCCAAGGTAAATGGGCATGGCAGGATACTATTTAGGTGGGCGTGGCCTAAAGTGGCCTACGCACCTGTGTGTGGCCGCCAATCGTCCCTCACGCAGGTCTGCCTCGGGCCTTTAAGAACTGGATTTCTCATCATTAAATCCAGGAGTTAGCTTGTTTATTCTCCACCACAGAAGATGGGTGAGTTCATGGGTTTTGTTAAAAGTTGTAAATAACATTTACATTTGCTCAATAGTGCTTATGTAAGATACAGGTTTTTTTTATGACACCTTTGTCGTGTAAACATCTTTCATGTATGAATGATTTGCGAAAAAATGTATTCATTTTCAGCTTGATAAATAAGGTCCACTGAGACAAAATCAGCTGGAATTTAGGGGCTTTGGTATTAATAAAATGTGGTGCTTGGTAATATGAGTAGATATATAATATGTTCATTGTGTTAACTCTTTTCAATACTAAAATGAGGTACAGCGCAGAGCAAAATAACATCAGCGCAAAAACGACTTTCAGGCAGTTTCTATTAATATTTTCTAGTCGCAACGCACAGTTTTGGAAAGTGTTATTGGAAAAATCCATGATGCGCTACACGGTACTGAAACTTCCACCTCTAGATTCGTCAGTGTGAACCCTTCATCAATTGATACATGAAGCTTGAACTGAGATCTGAGGATGAATCCAACAGTCGTCCTGTGGTCCTGCGGAGACACGTGATGATAAATCTATAAAGTCTAGTGATGCTTCCCTGCTGTAGCTGCAAATGACTACAATAAAAAAATCAAATAAAATAAAAAAATAAACCAGAACAATAGCCAGAGAAAGGAAGAAAACAAAAATGAGGGAGATTACTTTTCCCATCTAAATGTGTTTTTCCCTTTTATATATCATTATTTTTATAATGTACTGTATTTATAGCCTTTTATTTTTCAATATATTTCATAATTTCAGAATGCCGTTTTGTATAGTTCCAGTGTCATTGCGGTATTTTATGAACTTAGCATATTATTTTTGCACTTTCGCTCCTGGTACAGTATTTATGGAAGTATTACAGTACCTGTACAAGTAGCTGCAGTAAACATATTTTTGTACTTAGGTATTCATTCATTTTAGAATAGTCATAGCTGAGGATTTCCCTATAATTACCAAATATTGATAAAAATTGGCATAATTCACATCCCTATCGTTGTTAATTTTAAATTGGTAACTGTATCATTGAGTAATACATATTTGTATTTAAATCATTGCTTCTTGGCCTCAGAATTTCATGATTGAACTACTAAGGAGGGCTAACAGTAAACTATCCATCCATCCATCCATTATCTAACCCACTCATTCTGGATCATGGTTGTTGGCGGAAGGGGGGGGGGGCTATCCCAGCATGCATTGGGAATGTTATAACTATCAACAATAAGACATTTCACAAGATATCGCAAAGCAGTTACAGCTAGCAGTACAGCTAGTATAATTACAGTGTAATTTCAAAAAATATAAAAGCTTATGCAGAAATAGCGGATATTAATTAGCATAACGCATGCTCAAAAGAAAGAAACAAAGTCGGTCGTACCGCTCCCATTTTTAGTCGCACGTCCACACAGACAGCATTTTGATCCACAAGAATCCACTTAATGGACTTTGTGAAAAAATTGCGTGATGTCACATATCCCTCAATGTAGATCACGACACGAGCAGCACGCAGAAAAGGGCAAAAAAAAAAGAAAAAAAAATGTTAAAAAGGTTCAGGCTGCCGTCAGAAACACAGACAGATAAGGCTGTGTTGTTCAAAGCAGATGACGGTGATCCTCAGGTAGGCCTGTTGTTTCTGCAGTGAACACCGGCTCCAGGAGGACACAGGGACGGCTGCGGCTGCTTCGCCTGCCGCAGTTCAAAGTGCGCAGCCCGCCGGGGCTCCCTCTCACTCCCGGTTAACTTCAAAACATCGTTCGCCCGTTTTTCAAAGCCCTCGCCACAAAGGATGCGTTTGAAGGACGTCAGTTAACGAGACTTTAATGGCGGCGTTTTTTCTATTTTTTTTAACGGTTAAAATATACTTCCATTCGAAGCATTGTGCCTCTCTCAAACGATCGATAGGCGCTGCGTTATCATTTACGCCGCGCTCTCTTGAGTGACGCCAGAGCCTTTGAGTCAGCTGAGCTCATTAGTCATTCAAAAAAACAAAAAAACACTCCGGCTTTTGATCCGGAGAGAAAACATCTGAATTAAGTGGGCCGGGATCCATCCATTATGTGAAAAATGCAGCAGGCGTGAGATCTGAACAGAAAGGGGTGTTTCTCATCCCCCCCCCCCCGTCCCGTCCCGCTTGATTGAAATGGCCTTTGAGAACGCTGCTCCATTGGCATGTTGTAATCAAGAGCTCTGGGAGACTGACAGCTCAGTGTTGATGTGCATATGGAGAAAGCCCCCCCCACCCCCATCAAGGTCTCTGGTCCACTGAATCTCAGTATCCCCCGCCCACCCCCCCCCCCGCCGTCCACCGCCTCCTTTTACACCGATCGGCTCTCTTTACATCTTTCAATCGGAAGACGGATCGCTCTAACGATTCCCCTCGGTTCTACGCTGGCAAAGCCTCTTCCGCGGATTAGCCTGCCTGCAGATGGAGAGCTCTTCGGTTTCGGGCTCTGTTCGAGGGCCTGGCGAAAACCCTGTACAGCGGGAGCATTTAATACATCTGCAAGGGCCTTTCAAACCGTCCTGCAGACATTTCAGAAATGTACAGAAACGCATTTAATGATAATTATGATAACTAAGGGATCTCCCGCTTTGAAATCAATAAGAACAAAGAATTCATATAAAATCGTTTGGACGCAGCTCTCTAGCCATCCTCGAACAAACTATCTTTTAAGCAGATTCAAAAAATATTACCTTTTAAAATATGCCATTAATACAATTATAGCTACCATTTATAAGGAAGGCATTTTTTTGGAGATATGGGGAGACAAAATTTTGATTTTCTCAGACGTTTCTTTGGGTTTTTCTGTCAGATCTCTGCTGTAGTACTTTTGTGCCACCAGCATGAAGAACGGTTTGTGTTCTTTTCCCCGATATTAAATACACAAATAAAGAGTCTCCTGTCTCGCCTGTCCTTGTAGCAAGTGGAGGTACATTTACTAGAAGCATTCCACTCTGAATATTTAACAACCAAAGCAAAGCAGTGCAGAGGAAATAAAAGAGTTTACTGGACCATACCAAGAGGAAAAAGGGGGGGAAACCACCATTGTAACACTCAAGGACTCCTCTCCATTAATTGCTAGGTTGCGTGCTTAAACCCCCTCATTCAGCAAAGTTGGTGCGACCCCCCCCCGTAGTAGTTGAAATGAAGGAAGCTGCCCGCATGAATCCGCAGTTTTCTCTTTTGTTCCCATGGTGCATTGTGACAGGAAGCCGTTTCCGCACGGCCCTGACAGCTTAACGAGCGGCCGCTCGGTTCAATAGCGGGGTTCGTCGTGGGCGATGTTGGCTCGGGGGAGGGAGGGAGGCTCGGGGCTGGCGTGCCGACGGCGGCGTCGTCTTCGCTAACCGAAAGAGGTGCGTTTATTTACGCCGGCGTTCGTGTTCGGCGCCACTGAGGTGCAAACGAAGACGCCTGTCGCTCAGGACAAGAGCCTGTGGGGTTCTGACTTCAAAAACAAAATAAACGACTGAAGCGTACTATTCAAACACGCTTACGTCATTTCAATAAGTACCCACTGGCGTGCGGCAGTGTTCTCTCCCTCTATAGAATTCTTATAAAATAAACATAGCATTTGTTTCGCACGTAAACAGCTACTGTAGTGTCAAGAGGACTGAACTGGAGTCTGAGCTGAAGTGAAATTAAACTGGGAATTGAATTTCCTCTTTTCAGTCACGTTCAAATACATTTAGCATTGCCTTCCAATGGTTTTGAAATTTAGAATATTCATCCATCCATCCATCCATCCATTTAACCTGCTTATTCCTGGTCAGGATACCTGTCCACCCACTTTGTCCGTTCTTCATCTTCTGTAATTTCTGCAGTTGCAAAACTGAAAAGCACACGGCAGTTACAGCAAATGGAGCCGGTTCTGTTTGTCAGTTTACCGTCTGTCTATTAAAACGGGCTTTAGTGCTGATTATCTGTCTACCGTATCTGCTCAAATAGAGAGTAAATTGCTACTGGTTGCTGCGCTTGTCACATTTTTGATAGCGGTTCAGAGAACGCCGTCAAAACAGAGCGTTACTGTATGAGAATATTGCAGCAACTATCAGCTAACAGCTGTCAGCCCATAAGTTCAGACTCGTCGTGTCCCGCTTGACCAAGGCTGAATTTCCCCCGAATCCTCCCTGAGTTTCCCCCTTAACGAGCGGCTCTCTCCTCCCCAGGACGACGAGCTACTGGCTGCGGCGGGCGCAGTCCCTCCTGTACTGCAACGAGCACGGCGTCCTGGGCGCGTTCTCGGAGGAGGCGCACGGCTGCACCTGCGCGGCGGAGAACGCGGCCTGCCAGGGGGCGGTGCCCTGCCTGGTCGCCGAGGGGACCTGCTGCGCCGCCTGCGACCCGGAGAACGTCACCCGCTGCGGCGCCTGCCACCCGGGCAACGTCCTGCACGCGGGCGGCTGCCGGGCGGACGTGGCCGGCTCGCTCGACCACTACGTCAACTTCGACTCGGACGTGCCCGACGCGGAGGCCCGCTTCCTGCTCCGGAGGCTGGACAGCCGGGTGGAGGTGCACGCCATCTACATCAGCAACGACGTGCGCCTGGGCAGCTGGTTCAACCCCGCCTGGAGGAAGCGCATGCTGCTCACGCTCAAGAGCAACAAGAACAAGTCCAACCTCATCCACATGCTGCTGGGCATCTCCTTCCAGATCTGCGCCACCAAGAACAGCACCCTGGAGCCCGTGCCCGCCATCTACGTCAACCCCTTCGGGGGCAGCCACTCGGAGAGCTGGTTCATGCCCGTCAGCCAGCAGGACTTCCCCGACTGGGAAAGAACTAGACTGGAGGGCTCGCTGCAGTGCTACAACTGGACGCTGACGCTGGGCAGCAGGTGGAAGTCCTTCTTCGAGACGGTGCACATCTACCTGCGCAGCCGCATCCTGACCGACGACCCCGCCGTCAACGAGACGCTCTTCTACGAGCCGCTGGACCTGGACGACCGCACCTCCAACCTGGGCTACATGAAGATCAACAGCCTGAAGGTGTTCGGCTACAGCATGCACTTCGACCCCGAGGGGATCAAGGACCTGATCCTGCAGCTGGACTACCCGTACACCCAGGGCTCGCAGGACGCGGCGCTGCTGATGCTGCTGGAGATGAGGGACCGGATCAACCGGCTGTCCCCGCCCGGCGCCCAGCGGCTGGACCTCTTCTCCTGCCTGCTCCGGCACCGCCTCAAGCTGTCCACCAGCGAGGTGGTCAGGATCCGCGACGCCCTCCAGATGTTCAACTCCAAGCTGCCCGGCTCCGCCGAGGAAGAGCTGGGACAGCTGTGCAGCTAGTCTGCGGCGCGCCGACCACGCCCTTTCGCCCCCGCGCTCCGCCCCCCCCCCCAGCGCGGGTGCCCTCTGACCCTGGCTGTCTCCACGGCAACAGTGACAAGCAAACTTAAGGGGAAGGTCTCGCGGTCCACATGTTCATAGTTCCATCAGCCACACACTAGCCAGGCCCCTGAGTTTGCATGCAGAAGGACTTGAAAGAGGGGGTTGGGGGGTGGGGGGGGGAGGTAGGTGGAGGAGGTTTCGGAGATGGAGACTGACTATGGCCCATTTAACGCAGGTTTGAAAAACCGGTTTCGATGTGAACTGCCAGTTCCTTCAGGATGTTTTTTTTGTTTGTTTTTTTTTAACAGCAGCTAACAGTCAACAGCGTGGTTCTCAAAGGGCAGGGTTAAATGGTTGTGCTGAAGTTCCTAGCTGTTCTATCGGTTTATTGTGCAAAAAACTGAAGATGCCCATGGCTTTCCATATGGAAGATGACACTTTCAGATGTGTTTGTAGTGACATTATTGACGAGCAAAGTTGTTTTTTTTTTTTTTTTTTTTGCCATAGCACAGGTATATTTGAAAGGAAAAGGTTATTAATACTAAATCAATCCTGCTAATATATTGTGAAGCTTAAGTGTCAAGCATAGTTAACAATCCATCCATGACATCTTTCAAATTTTTCAATCTCTGCTTTGATTATTTTAATTTTTTTTTCTGAAGTCATATTTGGTGTATGGCGTTAACAGCTGTTGGTTTTTTTTTTAATATAAGTTTGACTGAGATGCCTTTTTTGGCGTTCCTGGTATTCCACCATACACCGAAACCAAAATGAGGAAACATTTGGTTCAAACCGAATGGCAAAATGTCTGTTTTTGTAAATTCTTTTAAAAAATATATATATATATCAAGCGGATATAGCACCATTTGACATGGCATTAATACGGTTTGTGAATATCTCTGTAAATAACGCTTCATCTTATTGTTAAAATGTGAAACTTGCATATTGTTTTTTTTAAATACATAAGAGTTAATTACAGAATTTGCACAAGTGCAAATGCCAAAAAAAACACTTCTAATGACACAGAATCAACGTCTAAATGCCTTACAAGTCAATGTTTTTCTGGAACTGAAGCACACTTAGTTGGCTGTGTAATTTACAGTGCTCTTCTTTCCTTCTCAAACCTTGTTCCACTAAAGGGAAACTTCACTATAAATGTAAAATGGAATATGTTGTTCCAAACCTCTCTCTTAATTATCCATATTTTAACGTTCCAGTGCTCAAGCGGTGGTCTAATTGGAAATCCCCAGCCTCCTTTACCTTTTAATTATCTTCCTGTCAACGAGGATCAAATTATTCTTCCTCGCGTCTCTCTTCCTCTCTGTGTACCGTGACAAATTACTGGTCATTAACGGTCGCATTTAGCTTCACAGTCTGACCAGTTAAATAGATAAATTCAGACTCCAAATGCAACGTTTTAGCTGTGGATATTGGCCTAAATTCAGTCGATGTTTGTCCTTAACATTTGCTCATTGTTTTATGTAAGTGCTTTTTCTTCACTTATATAATAATAATAATAATAATAATAATAATAATAATAATAATAAAGACCTATATGACGAAATAAACATCTGTATAAACTGTACAAAGGGAAAAGTGTAGTGAATATCTCAAAATCTCGATCTCAATGGGGGGGTTTTAGTTAGCTAATAGCTCTTTAGTATAATCGGGGTTTGAAGGCAGAGACAGTATTGACTGAATTCCAGGCAATACTGCATGGAATCTGAATTCATCTGTCCATGTTATCGGTGTGAGCTGTGCTAAGAGTAAAAAAAAAGGACACAGCCGTCTTGAGGAATTCTGAATTTAGAGGAATAACACTAATTGGTTTCAGCAACAAAAAAAATATATATATATATATATTAAGTAAAAATTAAATGTTGGATATGCCTCAGGGCAGCCACCTTTATGTTATCTGAAGATCCAAATTCATATTTTAAACTCTAGAGGAGGGAAATGTCAGTGACGAATGTCAGAATAAGAACGAACCGTGGAAAGATATTAAGACCGACATTAAGAAAGGAACCTATTCCCTGCAATTAATTATGTATAGCTACTAATCTGTAAAGTAACAAACAATGTATAACATTGTAGATTTTCAGTGAAGTTACTCTTTAAATGTCACACCATACCCTTTTCAAGAGATACGTATTTCATTAATAAAGTATTACTATCAAATTGCTTTTCTATCCATCTGTCAATCAAATTCATCATTTGAAATATTTCAAGGGAAAGATCTGTGCAAAAGTACATTCTCGTGCTGTTCATTTAAGAGTGCGACGGAGAAAGACTGGGTTCATAAATCAATAATCCTGCAAAGTTGGTCTTTTCGCCATCTCAGTGAAGTCTGTTAAAATGTGATATGCGGCAACATAATTGGCTAAGGGAAGCTATCTTCTACCTTCATGAATTCTTCTCTTGCAATATCGCAGATTCTCCATCACGTCGGATGCCATCTCAAAGCAACTATTGTGCATTTTCTGTGTTTCCAAGAATTGTGAATTGTAACACTGTCAGTGGAGTTTGGTAGGAACCTTGGAGTCCAGTCAAAAATGAACAGATTTTTTTTTTTTTTTTTTTTTTAGATGTCTCTGTTCCAAGTACTTTAAATTCATGTGTCGGCATTAAACGTATACATAAATTGCATCTGAAATTACCCTTATTCATTACCGATATAATGACTGTTTCTAATATGTAAAAACGGCAACATTTTCGAGGTACAAAACCAACTTCCAGAAAGATGTCGCTGAGAACAGGACGGACGTGTTTACACGCCAGCAGCCTCCGTTACTTCATATGAAAGTCTGCTCGCGTTAGTACTTCTGGGGTGACTCTTGCTGACTACGTTCGCAAGATGGGAATCATATTGAGTTTGTAAACACAAGTTGTTTATCTTAATGTCACTTGGAAACCAGCTCTTGCCCTTCAAATAATCGTCAAGGCGACGAAGGACAGGGAATCAATCACGGAAAGCCCATTATGCAGGGCAAACTTCCCAAACTTTCCCACGGGAAATGGGAAATATATTTCGACTTATTTCTTTCTTTTTTTTTTGCCAGTGATTTATGATGTTTGGGCAGTCTCAGAGGTAAAGTCGACGGCCCTGAAGTGAGAAAGTATCACTCTAATAAGAAGGTTCATATACCTACTTTTCCATTTTAATCAGCAGACCCCAGACCGGGCTGCTCACTTGAGGGACCGACCCAGCGAACACAAATACGTTGTCGCCATGTTGCTGTCATGTTGTGGCAACGTTACAACACATTCCAGTAACGTTGTGAGAACGTTCTGAGTGAGCTGGGAAGGTATTTGGAATGTGGAATGTTCCAGCATGTACATCTCAGGTACTGACGAGACTGAAGTGTTGCTGTGGGAACCATCAGTTAAAGAAAAAGCAACAGAGAGATTTTGATGGCAGTGTGGTATGTTATAATTGCTATATCAGTGCTATAATCTGTCTGCCAGGTTAATCCGGTGTACCTGCTGAAAATTACTTTTACAAAGGACACATAAAACTGCATCTCAACATGCTGAGCAAGCACTCCCATTGAGGACCTATGCAGAAAAATGGTTTATGATTCACTAAATAATCATCAATAAATAACTTGATAAATAATAAAAATCTAAATCAATGTCAGAATAGTGCATACACTGAAAAAAGTGAAACTTAAAACAGATAAAATTGCCTGTTTTCAGAACCAATTTATTTTTCAGTAATTAAACCTTCATGAGCTAGCATGCAAATGATCGCTGTCAATCAAAACTCCAGTGGACCCTGGTGAACGCTGCTGGTGCTCGATGGCATTTGCTCACAGTAAGTTCATAAAACATAATCATTCCCTACATTACTACTTTATTAAAAAGGCTCATGCTATTGCCCATTATTGTATTTAACAGTGGACCAATCCACAGCCAAATACAGTCGTGTGCATAGCTTCCCTATACAGCATGTCCCAGAGAGTGACGTACACACTTGTGCGTGTACGCAACGCAACGATCGAACCTGTCAGTCATGCGGAACGTGCAGCAGAATCATTCAAAGGAGAACGCAGCTGAAGGAAGAGGGTGATGTAACCACGACGTCAAAAAAACCACCATAAAGCCCATAAAATCATCAACACGGTATTGCGTATACAGACAAAAAAATATATACACATTGGCTCCTCAGACAGACTACCCAAGGGAGACACTGGAGTACTCGTATAGAATAAAGCACGTCTATTTACATAAGACTGACGTTTCGGCTTAGAGTCTTGCTTGAGTCAGGAAGCGGAAAGGTCAGTCTTATGTAAATAAACGTGCTTAATGTTAATATGAGTGCTGAGAGCACCTTCTCTCTTTTATAAGCTTTGACTTTGATGCACACGGAGTAGTCTCTATGACAGTATTGTGCATCTCAGAGTTTTCCTGTTTTCATTTCATCGCACTGTTTTATCTTTTTTTTAAGACTTTGGGCCTGGTTTACGAAGACCTTTAGCGTGTACAATAGCCTTTAGCGCACACAAAACCAATAACATGACCAATGATTCAAGTTCCCTTCTGATTGGCAGACCCATAAATGGTAGCAGTGCTGATTGGTCAAAATGCAAATGTGATGATAAAAACCGGGCTGTATTCAACCAACATTTGTCCTTACCTTTGACTTACAAGTAAATGCAAGAATGACACTTTTTCTCCAAACCTTGGCCTGTATTTAATCACAATTTGTCCTTAAATGACTTACAAGTAAAAGCAAGCATTACACATTTCCTTTGTAAAATCAGTTGGACAAGTTAGTTTACTTTTTAAAAACTTTTTTCTGACCTTGCCAAACTGTCTGAGAAATTAATGGGTATCAGGGAATTCAAGTTCATGTTTTAAATCAATAAAACACACTTCAAATAAATTATCCGCAATTAGAAACATAAAAATATTTTTTATATTGCGCTGGTACTTCTTTCCTTTTCTGTTCTCACGCATTGCACGCTCTTCACTCCCAAGGGCCTGTTTTTTCCAACCAAAACAAAGATTAAACTATTTTTTGAAGACTCTTCAGTTATATGCACACGTCCAACCACTGAAAGCATGACATCATTGTGCAAGCAGCTCTCTTTTCAAGAGTATGTCCTTGTTTATACCATAAACCCCTGAATACCCTGATACCAGTTCCTGTAAAGAATGTAGGTTATTCTGATTCAGAAAACACAATAAAACTGAAAAAAAGAAGAAAAAAAATCTTCCTCCGTATGTTAAAATCCCAACTGTATAGAACAGGTTTAATATCAATGAATCTGTTTTCTCTGGAATTTAATTTATAATGCCTATAAAAAATCTGAGATGGTTTTGACTGCACTGGCTCTTTAGAATGTCCTTACTACAGCGGTGTTCTAATGAGTTTTTGCATTTAACTTCATCCTACTGGCTGTGTTTTAACTCTTTCCTCTCTCTCTGTTTATCTCTCTCTCTCTAATGGACTGACTATCACACTCTACTGGCTGCAGACTTTGCACTAACTGTGTGTGTGTGTGTGTGTGTGCTGTGGAGGCGTGGGGGGGGGGGGGTGGTGGGGCTGGGGTGTCTACACACATAAAAACAGGATTCATTCCTATTAAATTTCAGCTGGAGGACAGACATTAAACTATAATTAATAAGACCACACCAATGAGAAGTTAACTTCCATATAAAAGCCAAACAGTCCACTGTTGAGTGTCCTCCTTTCATGCCCAATGCCAATGTTATCATCAGCACAAGCTACATCAATAAAATGGGTCAAAAAGAAGTCAATAGAAATAAATGTGAATCTGTACTTTGTACTTCAGCATGGATGTTTGTTTGTTTTTACTTTTTTCCCCTACAGAGGACACATTCAAATTTGTCCAGTTCGGATGCTAATATTAAGAAACCCTAGATATCAGGCTTAACTCCAGCTGTAGTCACACAACTCCACAATAGTGAGACATGCACAAGTCAAATATCAAAGTCAAATATCATCCGCACGTTTTATAATGCATGATTCAACGCAGCCTGTTTGTTATGAGGCCTTCAGGCCTGGACAAACACAAGTAACTGCAGTTTTGCACCCGTTTTTATTCCTGGATTTAGACTTTACTCAGTGTGTTTCCCCTTTTACAATCATAGATTAAAGGAGAACTTCACCTTAAAAATAAATTATGGACCGTATCTTTCCTCTGGTGACATCGTCAAAAAAAACCCACATCACTTACAACATGGAAGTGTTCTAGATCAGTGGTTCTCAAACTCTGAGTCTGTGGTACCCCTGTGTACATTGGTTTTTGTTCCAACCAATGTCTGTCTCAATTAATGTTGTTGAACACATGTGTTTGAACAGATGTGTATAAGTTCAGTCATAATTTTTTCCCTAAACTTGTTAACACAATGTCGATTTTGCTCATTATAGTTTGCTTTGTCTTTGAATTCTTAATTACTTACCAAATGGTTAGTTTTAATTGCCATGTGTCCACTTTCACCAATTAGGAGCCTATTGGTTTAACTTTAATTGAAGTCTTGCATTTGATCAGTTATTTATTTATTTATTTTTACCTCTCTTTGTGTAATCATTTGCCATATAGCACAATGTGAATATGGGACTTTTATTCAAGGCATACATAACTATTTCTGACAAAGTGACTTAAGAAAAAAATTCTGGGATTGCAACTGTGGAACAAAAACCAGCACGCACAGCGGTCGGACCAGGCTTGAGAACCACTGCTCTCGATATACTAGAAATATTCTGATTTTGGAAAGAATTTTCCTGGGTGATATGCTTTATATGACCGACACAGCCACTCACTCCCATTGAGCATCGCAGTGATGGACAGCCAGGTCAAAGTGGTTTGAGGTTCTTCTGTAATGAGTGGGCATCTTCAACTCCAGTAGAAAATGTCAAACTTTTCAAGGCGCGTTTCAAACCATGACCTAAAATCTAAGAAGCTATGCTGATTGGCTGTAAGCTAACCTCTCGACAGAACTCATGCGTTTGAACTCATAGCGGGGTGCCTGTAGAGCTGGACTACTCCCCTCACTGGAAGAAGTCACGTCAACAGCGCCACAAACCCGTCAACTGCGCTGCAGTTCCCAGTACTGACATGGGTGACAGCCCCCCAAGAGCAAGATGGATGGCTATATTAAAGGCATACTATGCAGGATTTTTAAAATTGAAAAGGGGCGACATAGCTCAGGAGGTAAGAGCGGTTGTCTGGCAGTCGGAGGGTTGCCGGTTTGATCCCCCGCCCTGGGCGTGTCGAAGTGTCCCTGAGCAAGACACCTAACCCCTAATTGCTCCCAACGAGCTGATTGGTACCTTGCATGGCAGCCTTTCACCGTCAGTGTGTGAGTGTGTGTGTGAATGGGTGAATGAGAGGCATCAATTGTGAAGCGCTTTAGATAAAAGTGCTATATAAATACAATCCATTTACCATTTCATTTGAAAATATTAATCATGCTCGGTCATATCTATGATTCCCTGACAATCTCTGTCTTTGCGCACATTTACCACATCCTTGCTCCTCTTCCTGTATTTGTTATTCTAAAACGAGCAGTCAGGGCTCAAGACGGAGGAAGAGACTTGCTTTAACTGTAAACACAGGACCACAGCAAGGCAAAAAAAAGCATGCATAGTATGCCTTTAAATGGCAACTTATGCTGTCAAAATAAAAGTCTTTGTCCCTTGACTGACAAATATTACTTGTCCGCAGAAGAATCACATTTTTCTGAGATTTTGATGGATTCCATTCAGAATCATTATCCAAACACTTTACCAATATACAGTATGTTGCAAACTAGTTAGCCATCAAGCTAAACCATCAATTTAGCTTTTACCTTCTCAGCAAAGGTAATGTCTTGCCATTTTGAAGGTTCTTGCCGCAAACATCACTGGTTTTTCTCCTCTTTTATGTCCACTACAATGCATGTCAGCTGCAAAGGGGGGAAACTAAGCATTCATCAAGCTTTTGTACTGCTGTGGTAAACTGAAATTTTAGAGTGCAAACGGGAAAACATGTCCTTGAGCACAAGGGGTCCGTTAATAATCAACATTCTTTTGATAGAATTCCGCTCAAAATGATATTTATTTTTATAGCATGTTTATGCATGGAGAAAAACAGCCTGCAGTTGATTCCATGACTTCTGACTCATGCTAAGGCTCATTAAAAACATACAGTACAGTACTACTGGTAGGATAAAATAATAGTCAGGTGACAAATTAGCCTTGGGCTTTTGGGCAGTAGGTTTTTTTTATTTTTTTTTAATATTTTTGAATATCAGTGGATAATCTGTTTATATGCTCACCTTTTATCAGTGGAAATGTGAACAAGTCAAGTAGAAGTAAGGTTTTCAAGAAACTATTTAATGCATACAGCAATATAATTTTTTTGGTGTTGATAAATGTCTGTTTCTCACAAAATGCCTCAAGTATCCTTAGGCAGTCCAATTGCTCTTTTGGATTTTGAAAGTAGTCCCTATTAACTGTTTACCAACCTATAACAAAGCTGTCGATATAGGTCATTGATCTAATTATTTGACATCATGGCGATCATTGACATAATTATGTATTAGCAAATACCATCATAAATGTCCCATTTCATATTTCTTAACACAGGTATTCTTCTTAACCAGGACAGGCCATCCCTGCTCCTGGAGATATACCATCCTGTAGGTTTTCAATCCGCTAACAAAGCAGACCTTGTTCAACAGCTAAAGATCTTGTTGAGCCGTCACAGTAATCATTAGAAACAGGTGTGCCAAATTAGGGTCGAAATGAGAACCTACAGGATGGTGGATCTTCAGGAGCAGGTTTGGGGCGGCCCTGTTCTTTATGGAGGCGGTTCACTGAGTTTGTTGGTCTCCCGCCCCCCCCGCCCCCCCCATCCTTAAACAAAGATGTCACATGCTACAGGATATGCCCGAAATCTCTATAAAAACAGAGACTCTTCAGTGAGATGCTCCTTTTTTTCCCCCCGTTGTTCCCGTCGTTCATCTCCGAGCCCCTGCGGTTCTCAACACATGCATAAGAATGAATGTAATAACGCGTCCCGTTGTCTGCTCCCCTGTCATGTAATTCATTTTGAATTGGCATTTTGAGTGAGGCTGCCAGCCATAACAATTATCACCGAGCGCAGCTGCTCCGCGAAGCCGCTTACGCTCTCTCTCCAGTCCGCGGCGTCTCGCATCACTTCCTGTCTGGTTCATTCCTCTGAAGCAGTTTTTAAAAAAATTTTTTACAGCGTTCCGCTGTTCGTTTCAAGCCTCTCCCGTTGTTTTAACCGCCCGATAACGTCGCACTCGAAGGCCGCGGTGGTTTCTGCGCTTGCCGAGTTCGCTCTCCTTCAGTTGTCACGCGAACACGCGAATAAAGATATCGGACCACGTTCAGTGCCACGTCTCCCTCTTTACCAACCTGCAAGCGCCCAGCAGCAAGACCAGAGCATTCAATGCGAAAGTGACCGACCAAAATCACGAGGGTCAGTCATGAAATTCAGTTCAGCCATTTTGTTTTCTCATCCAGACCTCAGTCAAATAATTCTTTGAAACACAATAATTCCAAACCACTGTTAGAGATGTCAGATAAGTTATTGTCTGAATAAGAAAAAAAAAAAAGATATATAG
This sequence comes from Anguilla rostrata, assembly GCF_018555375.3. Taxonomy (NCBI): domain Eukaryota; kingdom Metazoa; phylum Chordata; class Actinopteri; order Anguilliformes; family Anguillidae; genus Anguilla; species Anguilla rostrata. Next base: position 4,065,222 of record NC_057938.1, on the reverse strand, counting down.
TTAGATGTCCCAGGTCTGCCATGGTACAGTACAATGTCTGTATAATTAAATTGCATTATTTTGGCACTCTTTTACTTTTGGTGTAATGAAAAACTTCTCTACATTCCATTGTCTAAGGATATGCAAGAATATTATGAAGAAAAATAAGTGTAAAAGTGTAGATCTCACAGACTGAATGGAGGTTTACGATTAAAACTAAAGCTATTAAACACCCAAGAATGGCCGTGTTCAATAACAATAATGTTTTAACCTTGTTTTCCTTTTAGTGCAAAGCCACTTAATGTATCTGCGACTGCAGAAGCGCGGCCATTTTGTGTATATATAAGACTAATCATCTGCGTGGACATGCCACATGCAGGACTTTAAGCAAAGTTTAGGGGGGAAAAAAGTATATTGGTGTTGAAATGTTAAAATTGAAAATAAGTTTTAATTTCCAAAAAGCTTTTAGGTCCAGTGTCAGAAAATGAACAGGAACAAGACATTGCCTTTCATTACGAGCCACACGGTCCATAACCCAAGATATGAATGTGGTTTTTCCAAGAGGAGACTGTTTATTTCTATCTGAGAAAAATAAATTAAAAAACAGCCCAATTAAGGGCACAAAATATCAGCAGAGAATCACTGTTGGATGTATCTTTGCTGGTATGACTCTGTGATTTATGTATTTGTATATGTACGTATATATTATGGTACACAAACCGACACAGACAAAAATATAAAATAAATAAAAATACCCAATGAAAATCTTCAACTTTTTATTATTCTTATGTTTTGGTCAACACACATTTGTTTCTGTCCACATTTTAAACAGGCTGTAAATGTTCTTATAACCGAGAAATAAAAAAAGAGGACGTGACTAAATTTCCTGTCGCCCCCTGAATCGTCTGTACTTAAAATGCATTTCACACGGTTTTCTCCGCGGAGGTGTCTCGGGAAAAGGTTTTTTATTTTATTTTGCTTTGACTTTCTTTTTCTTTTGTTCTTGAAAGGTTCTCCCCGTGGCCCGAAAGGAGAGAAGGAAAAGCCACAATGGGGGAGAAAATCAAACTGATCAAAGTGAAATCTGTAAAACACATCGGTTCTGGCGGCGCTGATGTGTTTATTTTTCTCCGCTGAAAGAAATCGGAGGCACTCTCGCGTGCTAACGGAAAAGAAAGGAGGAGAAACGAAAAGCACGAACCGAGAAGTCCTCGGATACCGCGTCGAGAGAAAGCCACCTCGGCGAACGTGCTTGGATTCGCTCCCTCCCAAAGGTCGTCTGCCATATATATACACTCACCGGCCACTCCATTAGGTACACCTGTTCAACTGCTCGTTAACGCAAATATTTAAGCAGCCAATCAAGCGTCAGCAACTCAGTGCATTTAGGCACGTAGACACGGTCAAGACGATCTGCTGAAGTTCAAACCAAGCATCAGAATGGGGAAGAAAGGTGATTTAAGTGACTTTGAACGTGGCGTGGTTGTTGGTGCCAGACGTGCTGGTTTGAATATTTCAGAAACTGTTGGGATTTTCACGCACAACCATCTCTAGGGTTTACAGAGAACGGTCCGAAAAAGAGAAAATATCCAGTGAGCGGCAGTTCTCTGGGCGAAAATGCCTTGTTGATGGCAGAGGTCAGAGGAGAATGGCCAGACTGGTTCGAGCTGATAGGAAGGCAACAGTAACTCAAATAACCACCCGTTACAACCGAGGTATGCAGAAGAGCATCTCTGAACACACAACAAGCATATGGGCTACAGCAGCAGACGACCACAACCGGTACTAGCAATGAATGAAGTGGCTGGTGAGTGTATATTCTTATTTATACATATCTTTTGAACGTTTTTTTATTTTATTTTTAGTTTTAAGTTTTCTCCTCTGAACTCTAATACTTAAGAGTAAGAGAGTTTCCAGGGGTGGACTTTCATTCCAGCCCAAGTCTTTAGTAAGCAAAAGGTGAAAGCTGAAAATCTAAATATGGAGAGGAATTAGCATGCAAGCATTTCACGCTCTGCAGATCGATAGTCTAACAGTGGGCTGACAGCACGACAGCCACTGGAACAGCTGAAGGACATTTTCTGGGTGCGGGGTGCGGGGGGGGGGGAGGGGGGTTGGGGTGGAGCAGCAGAATCTGACAGCTAGCTGTAATGAATAGTAATTATTTTGAAATTACAGTTTCGCTGCTTTGCAATAAAAAACATCTCTTCCAGAAAGGTGCGCAAACTCAGGTTTGGTTTCCCATTGTGAAATCAACATAGCTGTTTTTGGGAGGGGGGGGGGGGATACATTTTGGAAAGTGACTGGGCTGTGTAGTTTGATTTGAAAATGTGTTCCATTTGCAATAACGTGAACACAAACCGAAAGATAACCACACAAGCCTGTGCTGTGAGTATTTTAAGTGTCCTGTATCGCACACACGTTGAAGGTGTGGAATAACGGTAATATAGGGTAAACTACGGTTTCTGCGTCGACTGGAATAAATGCCCTGCATGCATCCTAGAAACGCACCAACACAACCACGCTCATACACAGAGAGCATCACATAAGCAGCAAAAGCCATTATGCAGTCTTTGCCATATAATGCTATACTGGTGATGGGAAGTTAAGGGAAAAACACACTGTTCTTCCTGTGCACTGAACTAAATACACACACACACACATGCAGACAAACGCACGCACGCATGCACGCACACACACACGCACGCACACACATGCGGCAGTTTGCCTGCGATGCTATACTGGTGAAGGTGGAGCAGAAGTTTCTGTGAACAGAGAAAAGGCGAGCTGATTCAAATTTAGCCGCAGGCTTCATGGAAGCTTGCGGAGACTGTCCAGAAAAAAAAAAATGTGAATAAAGGAAAAGTCTTTAAGTCTCAATCAGTCTTCAATCTGTCAACTATGAAATCAGAAACAAAAAGAAATTATTTATGTCTTTATGAAGCTGAGGTAACCCCAACACCTCCACCCCCCCTCCTTTTCAGGGATCAAAATTTTTGGTGGCAGTAGGGGGCAGGCACATAATGAAATCTTTTGTAGTTGGGCTGAGATAATGCCGTTTGATGAATGGAGTGTTTTTTTGGTCTTATCTTTGAACTAAAAAAAAACTAAAAAAAACATTGGTGGTGAAAAATGATGTGGTCACAAAAAAAAAGAAATTAAGTTTTTTAAAAATAACAGAAAAAACATACACCTTGATTGACCAGCAGGGACAATGAATTAACATTCAGTGAATGGTGGAGAACAGTCTGTCCAATACACTCCATTAGTGCTTTTGAAAAATTGTCAGCAATGGCAAGAACACACAGAAAAGCCATTCAAATGAAAATTACGGTTCAAAACCTCACAAAAAAGGAACAGAAACAGAAACCATGGCACAACTGGTGAAGAAATATACTTACAAATAGTATATGTAATAATATACCTTCACACGAGCATTTGCCTTCCAGTTTAACATTACATATTATGGAATTGCAAATAGGCTGGCTGAATGCTACAATTCTAAATTGCACAATGTCTCCTAAGTACAGTTGCATGGGGCATATTGTGCTCTCGGTAGCGCTCAACGGTTTTAAAAATAGCGGCTCGTTGCAACTGACAGGAGAGATGAGGCTTTTGAAAAGCGGTGGGATTGGCCGAGCAGAGTTCCATTTGACAGGCAGGCCGACAGGAAAGGGCTGTCCGCCTGATGAACGCGGACAGAGGTCGGAGCACGCCCCGCTTTGGAAAAAGCCCGAGCTCGGACGCCGCTCGCTCGAGAGTCGCCCCCATCTCCGCTGATTGGCCCGAGCGTGGGAAAGCACTCTGAGGGTGAAGCCTTCTTTCCGGGAAAAGTGTGGCTGTGGAGGAAACTTCCATTAGGACAGCCATGGAGAAAGCGCAACAATTCCGCCTTTGAGAAGAAAAAAAAAAATCCTTCAGTGGCCAAAACCATATGGAGCCCCATGCTGGGAAAATAAGTCAATCAAGGGCTCTTTGCTCGCCAGAAATTGCCATCGGATGTAAGAGGTGTCAGACCCAGGAGCAGGGGAGAAACTACAAATGCCCAGCCACGCCGTGAGATCTCTAAAGAGCAGAGGGGCTACTAGAGAAAATGGCCTCATGCTATCGCCCGGCAACATGCAGAGCGTTCCTCAGAGAGAGCGAAGCGGCAACAAGAGGCCGCAAAAAAAAGAAAATAAAATAATGCTTACATGCAAAAAAAAAAAAAAACTGCTTACACGGAACGCCGCTATCGCAAAAATGCCAGGGCGCTCAAAGACCCACGTCGGAGATAGCGCGAAAGCTTTTGTTTAAGACGATCAAAAAAAAAAAATCAAGGCCGTGGTGCTTTTTACGCTAAAGCTAAGCTGAGGAGACAAACAGAGTGCTGACTGCTGCGGTATCTCTCCGTGCCGGATCCACAAAAAGGTGTTTTTCTCTTCGCAAGTCGTGCATTTTCTCTCCTTTCTCTCTGTTATTTGGCACTTTTTCTGAGCAGGCATTCGATGATTTAACATCTGCTGGCCCCTCATTTTTAAACGTATATACAAAAAGTGATATTTGTTTTCACTTTTGTTCGTAACACTATGCAACTATAAAAAGATGTCACTAGGCTTTTCTGGGCTGGGATTAATATTTATCGTCTTTGTATAAAAAATAACAAAATTTAAATATTAACCCTCAGTCTTCATTCGATTCCTAAAGCTGACGAGGATTTTATGGACTTTGCATCGGCACAACACAATCCAGCGTGCAACTCCATCATCGTTCCACATCAAGACAGGAGGCGGTTAGGTAAACCAAACTGGTCTTAAACAAATGATGCCTGGTTCGTCACGGCAGTTCTCTTTGGGCATGGCTGGGCCACCCTGATCCTGGCAATTCAAGATCCATTCCTGAATTGTGTTCTATCCAAGCCTCCATTGCTCAGTTTGAATATTCAGGATATGTTGGTGTATAATTGATCAGATCTGGGACAGTGAAACACTGAGTATCTCCAGCATATGGTTGCCTGTGCTCCCCAAGCCTAATAATTAGTAGTGATAATTAGGTAGTCGGCGGTTTGGATAGAGAAGAAGCCAGAATGTCGCCGTCCCTCCAGAATCAGGGGTACCGACCATTGTCTATAAAAAAAAAATAATAATAATCAAGTCTTACAATAAAAATGTCACAGAAATCCCGATGCAGAAAAGCGAGTGGATGGAATTAAAAGCAGAAGTTTTAAACGGTAATTAAATACCAGCTTCTGGCTTGACTGTTTCACTCACTCGTGGGTCGACTGAAGCAGCTCATTGGACTGATATTCCGACCACCACAGCTGCAGCCACTTTTTTTAAAAACGCACGATGCAAATATTGACTTTTTTTTGATGTGCTGTCCATATATTACAGTGAGTTTAGCTGCGATTAAAATAAATCCAAGGAGATGACCCATTGACTTCCTCATAAATAATTTCTAATTAATTCCAGTTACTGAATGAGTAAATAAGTGTGGGGGGAAAAAAAGAATGAATATTAATATTTAATGTCAGCACATCTAAGGGGAGGGCAGATTTAGACAGCACATCTCTCTCTCTCCCCTCTCTCTCTCTCCTGTATGGATATTGTTGTCCCTGACTGAACTAAAATGCAGAGAATTATCATGTCCGTCTTATCAGCCACAAAGACAAATTAGCTTTTGGATAAGCAAACGAGACAAATGATCCTGCAGAAGCACCTATAGCTTGGTTTTTGGCAGGCACAGGATACCCTGTGCATGTTCCTGCACATGGACACACCTGTGAATGAGAACATGGACACACCTGTGAATGAGCACTTCAGCCATGCAGCTGAAATTAATTGGTCAGAAGGATTCCTTTCGTTTCCCTTGTGTGACAATCCAAGACCTTCACTGATTTATGTGTCGTAAAGATACTGGTTTTTAATGTCACATTTAACTGCATGTGCTATAAGTGCTTTGGAGCAGTCACCACATGCGGAACTATAACAATATATAAACTCAATGCATAAGAATAAGATAACACAGTTAATGACAGATTATAGGTTTGCAGTCTGCATATTCTACACAGATTTTTTATGAATACTTCAATGCTTTGGTAGCAGTGCAGAAGTTTGATTTGTTGGCTGTTTATTTGGGAGGGCATGATTGTACCAGATGCCACACTCCACCGTACAGTTAACTCAGTGGTGCATGGGATATTTTTTGTCGTGCTGTGATGTCTTCCTATTGCTTTGCACGGGAGTTGCAAACATCACAAAGAGCCCCTCTCCCTGTGCCAGAGCGGCACAGCTTGACTTAAGCACTTGGATCAAGTTCCAACACGAAACAAGCCACAGCTGTTTCAAAAAATGTTCAAAAAAATGCTGCGTGTAAAGAACTATTCCATTTCCAACAGAACTCTTGGGGTCAACTGGCGGTGCGCTAAGCTGGAGCTTAAATGACCGGTTTAAACCTCTAGCCCACAGAACTGCATTACACCTGGAACAGCTAATTCTTAATTCACAGATTTGGATAGCCGCTCCAGTTGTAACGGACTTCTGTGGTCTAGAGGTTTAAACCTGAAGTTTAAACTCCAGCTAAGCATGCTGCCAGTTGACCCATGATATTTTTTTCACTGGGTCACGATCACTGTCATTGGCTAAAATTCCCGATTGCCTTGAAAAAATGTAAAGTATAGCGCAAAAATGTTCCAAACCTGAAAATCTGGTAAAATTAATGGGCCATTATTTTGTTCTTTTTTTTTCCTTTTTTGGGTAACCATTTTTCATGTTTTCTTTTCAGTTATTTTCCTTTTGATCAGTGTAATCTGTGTTTGGTATGTAAGCATGATCCGTTTCCTGTTTGGAACCACACCCTGGGAAAAAAGGTCCAATGAAATGAAAGGTGCTGGTGTTTTTACATTCAGCGATAACAGAATAACGGCTTTTAACAATGGAGTGCCGCAGACACAGTTTTTTTATTGGAACCTGTCGCAAGTTTATGCAAGTGGGGGAACTTTTCAAAAATTGCTAATATTGACGTTAAGCCTGTTCTGAAGTGCTCCTGTTCGATATTATGGGCACGGACATTCTCACCAAGTAGCATTCCCGATCTATCACTATGCTCACTTCACTGCTACAAACTGATGCGTTTTGTCATGTCGTCTTCATCAAAGTATGATCTTACAAGCGGGCTGACACCTCTTTTCTTTCTTTCACTGAAGAGATAAGAGCGGGTGTGTCACTTTAATTGAGTAGACAATTCAGTCACGGTTTTGCAATGCACAACATACAAAAATACAGCAAAGATATATCAGAAATATACATGTATAACAATATTTCTACTAATATAGTTTTTGTCAAGGAGCACTGGGAGTGTCGAAGGAAGTATGTGTCCATTCGGATAAAACAGGGGGTTTGATGACATTCAAATGTTGGAAGTATATTAAAGGAGCAAGGTTCATTTCCTCATTCAGTCCAAATAGCTCCAAGCTTTTTAAGGTCATAATTCAATAGGCTTCTCTTTTTAATTGAAGTTTTATTGTATTATCTCCAATTAATGCCCAGGAGAGACATTAATAAACATAAACATATCTTCTGTAAGTACAGCGCAAAAAAAAATATGCTGCAAGCTATTCCAGAAGGCAAATGGCATCTTATGTATTCTGAACAACTGGCCCCTTGGATATTCAAGTGCACATCTTTAACAAGCTCATTTTACAAGAATTGTTTTTTTTTTGAGAATGTGAGAATGATACTGAAACACACCTTTATGGATGCTCTTAAAACCCATGCTAATCTCTGCAGGTAGCATGGGAGGACTTTTAGAGGTGGAATAGAGAGTATGAGAATTACTTCAGTACCAAAAAGCAGTGATGTGCTGCAGCTGTCTCGCTGAGCCAGGAAGTGATATTTCCAAGACCGAGAAGTCAAACGAGGTAACCCAACTCACTCATAACCTTGAAGGAAGAGCACCTGGTGGATTTATCGCAGTGTCACTCAGACAATGCAAGCTAACCCCATCATCATCATCATCATGATCATCACCCTTATCATCATGATCGTCATCGTCAACAGTGATGATAATAGTAAATAATAAAAAAATAATAAGAAATGCAGTCAGACCCTTCATATATCTGTCAATCCTACAAGGCTTGTTTTCAAGCAATGCTAAGGCAGTAATAATAATAATTCCAATGTTCCATCCATTATCTATACCTGCTTATTCCTGGTCAGGGTCACAGGACGCACCTATCCCAGAATGCATTGGGGAGAGGCAGGGATACACCCTGGTGTATTCACCAGTCCATCACTGGGCACACACACCATTCACTCACATACGTACCTACAGGCAATTCAGACTCTCCATTTAACCTAACCTGTATGTCTTAGCACCCGGAGGAAACCCACGCAGACACGGAGAGCAAACTACACACATAAAGGTTCTGGCCGGGATTCGAACCAAGGACCTTCTTTCTGGTAACAACAGGGCAATACAAGGAAAACGACACAAAATGATTTGATTAGCTGGGCAAATTCATCGCTGGATAGCAGCACTGTTTCCAAGGTTTCCGACCTTCTGTAGGTAGCAAGAAATGAAAATGATGCAGCAATGGGTAAAACTGGCCCTTCAATTACATTATTATCCACTTAAGTTTAAAAATGTAATGAATTTTCCTCAATGATTTCGATCCCAGCCAAAGTGCACGCAAGTTAATTTAAATGCTGTGTCTATGTCGTGCCACGGAAAACGTTGCTTTCTTTCGCTACGCCGCTGGAAGGAGGTCAGACGTCTGAAACGTTAGTGCGGTTCAGAAACGAATGCGCTGCGATTCTAAAAGCACGGTTAAGCGCTGCAAATCACCTCATTTACTCGCAATGTTCGAAATGACCTGTGACAAAGCGGAGGGCAACGAGGGACCGATGCGAGCTAAATTGTTTTGTCAGTCCGTCGGCGTACGTTCGAGCCGATGATTCTGAAAAGCCCCCCGCACAATAGCAGTGACTGAGTTTTTTCTTCTTTCCCACACCTGTGGAAGCGAGTGTATTATTGTGCTTCGGTAGCTTATTAAATATAGGAGACGACTCCCGCTGTGGATTAACCTAAATCTGAATAAAACTAATCAGACAACCCCCACTTTCCCAAGGAAATTTGTAGTCAAGGAAGTTTGTTTAGCAGGAGACACGTTGTTGAGTATGCGAGGCCTAAAACAATTAAAAATTAAAACACCTTCGAGGACAGACTAAAGTATTCATCAGCCCTTAAAGCCTGTAGCTTTCAGCGCACACACACACACACACACTCACACAGAATTCACCAGAATGCTAATTAGTGTAATTGTACGGTTTCAGTGGTGAGGGCTAAGAGAAGCCATGCCTATGGCATTAATTCATGCTCAGTCATTCACTGTCCCATTCATTTTCACAACACCACACTACCCTGGGAGGGAGGCACTATCAGAGCTGTTAGCATTTTTAGCCGTTAGCTCGTTAGCGAGCGTTTTCTGCGCTGGAATCACGGATAGAGATCCTCCGGTTTCCGTTTCAGTTCTCCCGCCGCTCTCTTCCGCTCCTCCTCCTCCTCCCCCAGCCATCCGTCCCCTTATCGCAGCCACGCGGGGAAATCGACGGAGCCCCGCGTCCTGAGAGAGGAAAACCACTGGCGGGGGCGTCGGAAGAGCTTCGGCGAAAACGATGAAGCCGCGCGGCGGCTAAAGGCGGCTAACGGCGGCTAACGGCTGACTCGCCAATTTGCGCTTCCCGCGGTTTTGATTAAGGCCCGTTCAAGGCCCTGATAAACGGCTACGCTTTGCATCCGTCACTTCGGCAATCAAACTTCCATTGTGCTCATTTGTACCGCGATTGTTTATTCTGCGCGTTATTAATTTACACGCCGTGTACGTGCTTCCCTAGTCATTGTGCGGGGGGGGACAAAAAGGAAGGAAGGCCCGCGATCCCTCCGACTTGGGGAAAAAGTATAAACTAGTGATGAACTCTTCCGCTGCGCTGACTCTGCTCCGGTGTCGGTGTGAGTCAAAAAGGAAAGGCGCACTGTGAATCTTCACAAAAGCGCGCTATATCAAAGGGAAAGTGCATTAACAACCGAACAAAAAAAAAGAGGCAGCTTTGAAAGTCTACGCAAGACCGTTCCATCCCGCACTCCGGATCTCTCTCTCTCTCTCTCTCTGCCTGTTGGCTGGAAGGGGTCCGGATATGAACTCCATTAAAAGATAAGGGCACGCAATCATGAATAATTCAATAAACTGTAACCAAGGTAACATCTTTTATACAAAAAAAAAAAAAAAAATCATTATGGGGAAGGGCGAAGGGAGGAAGATTTTATTTGAATCTCTCCGTGTTCCTCGATGGCAAGCCGTGATCTGGTCAAAGTCAGCTAGCAGGCGGGCTCATTTATCAGCTGTTCGTGGGATCATATTTGCACATACAGCAGTACCTAGTACACAGTGTGTATCTCTTTATCAAAAAACCATTTTGTTGGCAGCTGGGTGGTTCAGCTTATGTGGGCACTGTTATAACGTGCGGACGGGCTCCCCATTGGTTAGGCATGAATAGCGTACAGCGACAGTGCTGACTGTGGCTGGCGGCCCTAGAAGAGACGTTGCATGGTTGGCTGCAGCGATACTCGGAGAGGAAGGGATTTTTGCGAATGCTGCTTCCCTGTTTGTCTATATGCCGGATTCACCCTCTGGCCAGTACGGTCATAACAGTCTGCCGAAGAAGAAGAAGAAGAGAAGAAGCGACATGGCAATGCTACAGCAATGAGCGTGAGCACGAAGGGGCATTGGGAACCTATGGAAGAGCATTTCCGTGTGGCCAAACGATGGTACTGCAGGCAGTGCTGCCATCAGGCATGGCGATATTGTAAGAGAATTAACGCACGCACACACTTACACGCACACACACACACACACATACGTGCACACGCACACACACCCAACATCTCACACAACAGTGGCATTCATGATGGCAGCATTACCACACAAACCCCCACCCACACAAGAGACCAAAATAGGAGAGTGCTCGGCCTATTGCTAAATTATGTGATTTTTTTTCCATACTGCAAACAGTTATAAATATAATAATCATCTTTGTAAATTCAGGATCAAATGAGTCATGATTTTCTGAGCAGATATTTCATCAGCGCCAAGTCTTAAGTGGCAAAAAAAAAAAAAAATATATAAATATATATATATAACGTGAGTACCTTGAACACAATTATCTCTATTTCAATCTCAGAGATTTTTTTTGATCACTCTCTCTTTCCCACAGGCAAGACTGGCTCAGAGCCTTTGGAAATATTTCCCTCAGATTTAAAGAAGACTAAACTTGTTTTTATCAAACATGCCTAGTTAGGAACAGTGCCTCATGTTAAACTTCAAAAGCCTGTTCTCCAGTGCACAACGGCCAGACAAAATGTGATCTTCGAAAATTAAAAACTACAACCTTATACATATGTGAATAATACACATCTGATGTACCAGGCATACAAATATTCTCAGCATAGCAACATATATTTCAAATGTATTTACTTTAACACAATAATAATTAATACTTAATGCAATTTAGTGTGCTAGGCCCCCAGAACGTGCATAACCTTGCCTCCTCTTTACAGACTCCCACGGTTTTGAACTGAACGTGCAAACTAACACGCTAACAATGCACTGCAATTCGGTGAATATCAAGACAGGCACTGTAAGTAGACCCGGGACCTTATCTGCTCATTAGCTAAGACACAAATCGCAATTAATCACGTGCAATTCTTCCTTCCGTGCCGAGCAACATTAGCATTTCTTTACACTGCACCAATTCTTGACGGGACTGCGAAACAAGATCACATATGATTACGCACATAAATTATTGTGCAGTAACTGCTTCGGTCCGGAATGTGTCATAATAAACCTTACTGAAGAGCAGAGCGATAAGCCAATGTAACCGCATAATGCAAGTTACTTCAGGTTCTGGTTTTATGCGTCAGATCCTATGAATATGTAAATGGATCATTATCAGGTGAATAAATGGGGGATCTTTGAGAGACAGGGGGATTGATACCCAGTTGTCACAATTAGTATTTTTTGAGGGAAGAGTGAATTCACACACACACACACACACACACACACACACACACACACACACACGCACACACGCACGCACGCACACACACACACACACACTTAGAACAACAGGGAGAAGGGGAGAAAAGCAGAGTGCTTCTCCTGTGGCCCTCCCTGCATGCTGGTAGGCTGGGAACGGGCCTTGAGTGAGGACTGAATCATGCCACACCTGTCAGTCACCGCACCACTCCAGCCGCGCCAGTGTCGGCTCAAACCCAAATGGCTTTTTGACGCCAGCAGCGGGACCGCGTTCCCATGGTTCAAAGCAGGGCCGCCCCGCTAGCTGGAACGCAGCATTAGCGAAAGGGTTCCGTGCGCGGTCTGGTCAGACTCGTTTTTAAAAAAATTTATATTTTTTTTAAATCGTTGTCGCCGCACAGAAGGCGCGAAACCCCCATTTCCCTGCTCCGCGCCAGCAGCCAATCACCTTCGGCCGGCGCGGCGATTATCCGCCAAACCGCCAGCGCCGCCGCGTACGAGCAGATCGGCCCGTGAGACAGCGGCGTGCGTCCTCCGCGGTTCCCTCCCCGCGTACCGCCGCATACCACCACCCCCCCCCCCCCCCCGATCATCGCACACCGCCGCGCGGGGGACCAGCCGCGACCCGCCGCCCAATTATTTCAGACGTTCCGTTAAGAAACACCCCCCCCCCCCCAGCGCCAATCCCGCCGCAGGAGCACCAGAGGCCTTGGGGAGAGAGACGGCGTACGCCTAACCGACGAGAGTAACATCCGTCTCCGGGGGCAACCAGGTTTGCAATTAATGCTTAACACACCGGAACTCCGAAAAGACTAGATTCCCCCCCCGCAGCACATATGGACAGTATATGCATATAAAATTAAGGTGGTTATTATTTTTTACTTAAAAAAAAAGTTTTTTTTTTTTTGTTTTTTTTAATATCCTGGTGAGAGAGGCAGAGAGAAAACGACAGCGTATCAGCAGTTTGTGTGAAATCTCCCAGCTGGATATCGGATGAAAGAGTCTTGTGGTTAGGTACAACAGCTTGGGGGGGGGGGGGGCTTTGGGTCGGTTTTGTGGGGGGAGGGGGAGGGGGGGGTTGTATGGATGAATTCTGAGGGACCTCATGTTGTGAGTCAGCAGGGGGGCACCCAGTGTTATTTCACAGTTCCCCCCCACACCCCCCCCGTTTGCCAGCAATATTATTTAAAGAGCATGTTTCAAAATAAATAAGCAAATAAATAAAGAGATAGCTCTCTAAGATGGTGGGAACAAATCGGGATATGATCGTGTGGCACGTCACAGAAATGGCAAATCTGTTGAACCACAGAGAACACTTTCAAACTTTCCAAGGTCGCTGTGAAGTTTTTCCAACGCTGGTTTTGCAGGAGACGTTAAACTAAACTATTTCCTTAGGTTTTGCGATTGTTTTGTTCTTTTTTACTGGGTTCTTTATCACATAAGAATATTGGACAGCAGTTACAGGCACTTTTAACGAATGGTCCTTTATTAGACCTATATAACTCCTTTATAAGCGCTATAGAGCATTTCACAATCATTATGTCACCACTTACAAAGCAAGTAACATTGTTTTGACAATACCCTCTGCCCTAATTATGACCATTGAAAAAATGTTTATGAATGTCTATGCACTCTTTATGAAGGTGCTATGTACTGTTACATAGCCCTTATGAAGGACAATTCATAGAAATCATATGCAAAAAATGTATATATAGCATAACCAACCCAAATACACAGCATAGCAGTTCCAAAATAAAAATGAAACAACAAAATATAGGCCACTAAACTATACTTTCCAAATAATATTGACATCAAAACACCAAATGCCTGGCACATAGCCAACTATTCAAATATTCACAACTGGGCCTATGTGAGTTAGCTGTTGACCTCTCTAAAAAGAAAGTACAAAAATGTGAGGAAAACAGGGCAATAAAATGGATTTTAAATAAATAAGTGAGTTCTCCCCAGCCTATAGGGATTAAGCTCTTAGAAACCCAGCCTGTCGATAAGCAGTCTCCAGTGTAAATCTAATTTGAGCTGAAATCCCAAAAGGACACAGGCACCGCCTCATGGGTAAAACCACATGATAAACAGGAAGGCAACTTCTACAATGAGCTCTCAGAAGTCATTATAGCAGCGAAATCTTAAAATGTGAGTTAACAGGAGAGTGTCTGGCAATGTCCCTGTCATGAGAGAATTTCATTTTAATGTGACAATAATGAATACAATAAGCCCCAGGTCAGCACACCTTTTAAAATGGGTTTTTGAGATACAGGCTTTTTAATAACAATTTTAAAGTTTCTAACATTTAACCCTTGGAAGAGTAGGTTTTTTGGAATGTTTTTTTGAAATTCTGAGCAAGTGATCTAGAACTCCATTGCTTTCAACTGCCAGAAGCAATTGTTACATCAGCATTAGAATGTTCAGTTAAGACAATTCAAATCACATATTGGTGATCTCACACCTTAAAGAATTAATAAGGTCCTGACTGGGGCCTTCAGCATGGTCCCGATTGTCCAATTGCGGCTAGACCAGAGACGCATACCAATCCAAACTGTGCTGTCGGACACCGTTGTGCTTCCTGTGTTTTGAAGGCTCACGGAAAGCGACGCGCCTGAAATCATGTTCAGGTTCAGGTTCCGTTTTACCATCCCGCTCAGGCTTGCCAGTCCAGCGGACGACAGTGGGATTCAGGGGCCGCCCCATCCTTTTACCCAGGGCAGACTGAACCGGCACCTTCAATCACTTTCACATTGACCAGACGACGGTCGTCACTGCCTCAGTCGTCTACCAGAGAGGTTCAAAAGCAGCCGACGTTACCCGTCACAAAAAAATATATAAATAAAAAAAACTTTCCATATAAACCGTTACACGCTTCAGCGATATTAAAGGAAAGGAGTTAAATATATACTGTGTATATATAACTATATATTGGAGAATTTATTGCAGTGTTGCGGTTCAAAACACTCCCCCCCCCCCCCCTACACTGATAACATCTAGACGGACAGGTGTGTCAAAAATGATTGACAGTTAAGGTTGATGAGAGGCGGGAATTAATATCGAGCGCTGAGCTTCTGGCCTTTTCGGGCGAGCGTCGTTCCTGCCGAGCGGAATCTTTATTACCCCGACCGTCGTCAAGAAGAACAAGTTACGCCGTGACAGTAAATAACTCCGGATATAGAGCCCCAGGCTTCAGACCACGGATCTCTGTTTGCTGAGCACAGTATTAAATCTGCTATTTGCAATTCGCTAACCAGAAGCTGACACCATAAAGAAAAAAAAAATTGGAATTGGTTCCATTTTCAGCTTTACGGGTTACACTTCTCTTCGGTTTCTTCATCAGGTTAAATTCCTCTCGTACGCTATATTTTGAGAGCTTGATGGGAGGCCAAACGGTTGCGTCTGCAGATAGAGTGTGGATATCAAGTGTTAGAATCAAGGTCTTGTATCATGGTGTTCGTATATTAAGGTGCTTTGATGCAACATTATTGTCACTGGTCAAGAGGCAGTTCACCCTAAAATGAAATAAAGGTATGTTTCCACCTATCCAGAGTAGTATCTGGACATCCAGGTAGTTAGCCTGATGGGTTTTTTAAAAATATTTGCTCCTGCTTATCCTGATAAAATGCATCTTGCAGGTTCATCTACCTGTGGCTTCAAAGCAACAACAAAAAAATTATTTTTTTTTTTGAAGAATTCAACACTAACGTCTTTTTTCATACAGTCCCGTGCTTACACATAAAGATCCAGCCAGCTTAACTTCTGCATGGTTTCATCGGACTACTTCTTCTACCAAAGCATGCCAACCGTGTATATCTGCACAAAGTCTCATGCGGGCGGACTGGTACGAAACTTGAGCGGTGGTGACGTAACATCGACGAAATGCGACATCTTGCCATTTCAACATAACAGCTTATTGAGCTACTTACGTCATTAAAGTTCATAACAGCTCTGAAATTCATGGCTGAGATATTAACAGGTGTAATTCTGAGGACATCCATCCGAGCCTTTGCCACAAATAGATTCTGTTTCATTTTTATCGATTTCCTAAACTGTTGTCATTATTGGACAACTAAACTATGTTCATAAATACTTCTTAAACAGGAGCAGTGGTATTTACAAGTAGCAAGCCAGCAGAAATAGAAAAGTTTAATATAGATGAAAAATAGCAGCAAAGAGAATATACGTTATATATAAAAGAAAAGTGTGTTTGTAAAAAAAAAAAAAAAAAAGTGTTTTCCTTCCCCTTGGGATCTGAAAGATAAGGCAGTTGGCAGGTCCACATAAAGCTATTTTGGTTTCACACAGTGATCATCATATATTGTTAAAAAGTGACACCAAAAGAAAACCTTAATAGGAGAGTATGCATTAGATACTTAACTCCTGCCCCATGGTAAAAGGAAATTAGGATTTTTAAAAATATAAAACCTTTTTGTCACCACGCTGATTAAAGGGACACAAAAGGGTATTCAAATAAGTCCCCTGTAACCGGCACTGACCCAATTTAACCAGCTCAGGTACTTTTCTACAGACTGAGCCAGACAGGAGGAGTGTATCTGACAAAAACCCCAAGCAGAAAGCAATTTATAATTTCCTTTTTTCTTTTTTTCCTCCTGCCTTGGCAGCTAATTATCCACCGGTCGTAGCGGCGCGTTTTCGGTTGCGCATGAATATTCATAACGTTCTAGAATGCGCTTCCAAGGCGACATCAATCCCGCGCAGCGTCGGGGGGGGGGGGGACGCATTTAATCTCTGAAATGTAAGCGTGGCCATAGAGAGGCCGCGACCACACGGGCACACACAGATGAGAAAATCACCATATAGATGGCGGAGGCATGAAGTCAAGCCGGGTGGTCGGTTCGAAGCCCGAGGGAAGCCATCTTGGGACATTTTAATGCTTGTGACCCACGCACCTCAGCGTGCCCCCAGCTCGCGCGTCACTGCTGATTTCGGTTGATTATGCACACTCACGTTCTCCCCACACACATCGCTCACTTCCTCCAGAGCCAGGATATTCCCCATGGGGCTCAAGACCGAGCTTCCGCTTCGAAGCTCACTTCCTGGTCTGTTTGAGAGGCGTTGCTCTCTAGCGACAGTGTGGGCGTCCCCAGTACAGGTCTTTCAGCCACCCGATTAATTAAAAGCCAGTTGTTCAGAACACAAAGTCGACATTCTGAATATGAATATGTGAATGGGGGGGGATCTCACCCACTTTATAATGGCCCTGTACTGTCAATCACACTGGCTCCAGACCCGGCCCAGACTTTATGACCATATAGGGGTACTCTGTTTTTCCCTACTGTGCAGTCTCTGGGCTCCAACTTCTACGACTTGGCAGCACACAATCTGCATTCCTGTGCCTTCAAAATGCTGTTCAGAATCCCATATAAAGTCAGTCACTTTTCTCTTTCTTATTTCTTACGGTCCATAAATATTACACCACCCACATATCCACACAATAGTTATGAGTGTAAAAGTCCAATGCTGTATGCTGGCCTGTTTTTTAATCAAGTGATCACAGGGACTTTTATTTAATGCAAACAGAAGCAAGATGAAAAAGGTCTGTTTCACCCCAGCGACATTCTCTGAGGACTCTTCTTATGGACCTATTGTTTGAGAGGTTTAAAAAAGAGAGAGCTCAATCGTTCTTAAAAAAAGAAATATCTGTAATCATAAATCAAAGCACAACAGGGGAATGTTTAAAGACAGCTTATTATGCTTTATTGGATTATTGGCCCTTACCGTGGCTTGAAAACTGCATTTCTGCACATATCGGTTCATATTTGAATACAATCATACATACTTTTGCAAGTATCTGCTGTGTCTTTGGTACAATCAGTGGAAGAAGTAAAAATTCCAAGTTCTAGCTGGGACTGCGAACGAGGCAAGGCATGAACAATGCTTAATGCCAAGTTTAATTTTTTTTTTTTAATTTCAAGATTAAATTTGAACAACAGTGAGAAAGGACCCGGCATCTGAATTTAAGCCTGCTCGCGGTGTGCCTACCTCTTTCATTGTGACCTAAACACTAAATTTGGATATGCAGGACTGGAGAAAGAGAGAACTTTTTGCACATGGGGAAAATAAATCAGAATGAGGTTAAGGATATAGCCATTGTGTCATCTCACTCCTCAGAGTGTTTAAGAGCTCACAGTGGTTTTAATATTCTCTTTTCTTTATTAAGAAATTGACATGAACTCATGAGGATTTAAGGACCAAGCATAAATACCATTGATTCGAGCAGATTTGGTTACTAGAGCTCAATGTGTAGTTCACAAACACAAAAATAACTGCCAACTATTTATTGGGATCCTTGTTTCTAATGCATCCGAAAATTAAATGTATAATGAACTATTTCATATAAAACCACCAGTGTTTACATTCATTCCTATTTGATTTGGAAATCAACTATTTTTATTCAGATATTTATTCCCTAGTTATCTTCCTGGTTTTGTAAAAACAGTGAGTTGAAATTTGAATGTTTTAATATTTTGAATTCACTTAAAATTGCAATCCCACTTTAACTTTTAATGCTGAACCTTCAGAGTACATTTGCCAGCAGCTGATGAGTTTAGAACATCTACATATATTTTTTTATTCAAAGGTCTTAAAAGTTGTAGCTAAGTGCACATTTTCATTACGTACACTGAAAGCAGCTTCAGATCTCTTTGTTGGATAAGCCTTTTGGTTGTTGACCCTGGGGCTGAAATGTTTATGAACACACTGCAGAAATGCATTCAGTTCATCTCCACTGAACTGTTTGTCATTCTCCTATTCATAGCTCAATTTCAACAGACTTAATTTTGTTTTCATGAAAACCTTTGGTATTAAGAGACTCTGTACATGAATAACAAAATCCACATAACCTCGGCAATTTGCCTCAAGCTAATCAGATAAAACAATAAATTAATCAGCCTTACCCTAAAAATAAATGGACAGTGAGGCTGCCAAAACGTGGATAAAGTAAATAGTTTACTCTAATATATATTTTTAAAAACTGCTAATATCCTTTTCGCAAATCAAAATCATGATTGAGAGTGGCAACATATTTCAAAGCGGCCTACACCAAAGCATGTCTGAAAAGTTTTACTGAAAATTTTTAAAAAGGCAAAACTCTCAAATATAGATTCTAGGAAATGAAAGTGCATTGCTCCTGGTATGAAGGTGTGAAAATTGTCTTATTTGGTTTTTCTCTGTCTCTCAGATAAGGCAAAGGAACTTGGAATCCCAACCATGTCCATTCAAATTCATAATCCTTATATTCATAATTTATCTATAAAATTGATAAAAATTGCTTTGATGTGCTTGTCGTGCCGTGCTAAAAACCTGTCAGACGCAAGATCAGCTGCAAGTTTCATTTCAATTATCAGCTGTCCGCACAAATGTTATTTCTTTTCTAATCCATTTTTCACTCTCCCTTTAATGTTAACTGAAGTAGCCGGCTAGCCAGCTACGCTACAGATTCACAAATACAGAAGCTGTTAGATGAAAATTCAGCCTTTACTGACTCATCGGTACTGTTACTGCCTGGAACAGTGTGTTGAAAAAAGCAAACAGACTAGATGACTGCTGAAATTGCCAGTATAAAACATAATGTAGATGAGAGGAGGCCACAGCTGTGTGTGGTATTGCACATTAAAGATTGCTCATGGTGTGCTGTGTCAGGCTACAGTTCAACAGATCTGTTATGTAACTGAAGTTTTGAAAGTGGCCTGGTAGCGTTGAGCATCATTTGAAATCCATAATTTTGCAAGCCACCAACAAACAGTAACTGTTGCAGCTGACGGGTCAGAAAGCAGTTAGCCGTTTAAAAAAAATTTGGACAACCCGAGACAGAGGCGGGCGCGCGAACCATTAGCGCCTCCACACACCGCGATGCGGCGAGAAAGCGCGGTTTCGGCGACGGGCTGTTTCAGAGAAACATTTCCTGGGGGGGGTCTCGGAGATAATGCGACCGCACGTCTCCCTGTTCCCGTCGATAAGCGCTTTTCTCCCGTCCTCTCTCTCACTTCAGTCGGCGGGCCCTTTCACCTCCCGAGACACAAATTGACGGAAAGTGGCTGAAGAGGCGAAGCTCGCCGCCTCGGGAGGGATCGAGCGGTTTCGGGGGGTTCTCAGACCTCGGGGAGGGTAATTTACAGAGTTGTCATGAGACGTCTACAGCTGCAGGGGTTTGAGGCCGCATCCCTTAATTGGATCACTCTCACTCGCAGAGCCCTGGAGCCCGTGAACAGACAGGAAACAGGTTTTTTCTTTTTTTTTTCTTTTTTAAAGTGGGGAACAATATTCCCGTTTCCATGGAAGCCTGAAGCGGAGGCTCAGAAGGAACAGTCCCCACCCCCCTCCTCCCCCCCATATGTTTTCTGTAATCACAGAATGTCAAGAGGGACAGGGCCTTTGAAAAGGGAAGTGGGGATTTTGAAAAGGAATCAAAGTTTTTGCCCAGCAACCTGCTATGCAGCACCGTCATGTGCACAGCCAAAACTTTAGAGGACGGCAAAAAGACCAACAGCTCGTTATACGCACAGACAGAACAGCGTTTCAGCGCCAGTTCCAAATGTCATATCTCCGTTCCAGACAGGGCGCTTTATGGATTAATCTGTTTTTACATTTTTTTGTTGGTTGATTTGCTTGTTTTTGTTTTTCGACATAATTTTGGCTAGCTGAAATGGGTCTGGTATTTAATCTAGCTCTTTGAGAAACAAATGTGAAAACTGTATGTCAGCATTAAAAGAATATGGAATGCCTTTCAGAATTTTTTGCGATCACCTTTTTTTTTTGGGGGGTTGGGGAGGGGGAGGGGGGGGGGGTCGGTGACTGGGTGCCGAAGGGGGCACGACAGGAGACAGCCAATATAAATAACGAACGGCAGAGAGGTATGTCCTCCAGAATGACACATTGCACAGAGAGCAGAAGCCCCTTTTTTCTATTATTTATTATAACACAAATGTCACAGCGCACAACAAAGTGAGGAACACAGACAGGGCTTTGCGGGAGGAAGAATGGCGAGCATCTCGAGAGAGACGGCGCTTTGAGTTATAACGGCGCGAAACGGCGGCGATTGTCTGGTGTCACCGTGTCGGCTGCAGACGGCAACACACACACACACACACACACACACACACGTTTGGGTCCAAATTAACCGATCTGACCTCTGTGGTCTCCTCCTCTATTAAAAGCCTTCATAGATGGAAAATTATTTTCTTTTTTCGCGAGGTCTTACAGCGGAGGTGCAGGCGACCGGTCACGTGGACACGACACAATGGCTCAGTCTGCAATGACGGATAGCGAAGAAGAACCGCAGCCCATTGTAGTTCTTCCCATTCGCCAGAATCAAATTATAACCATAAGAATCCGAACTCGGCATCAGCCTACACCTCAGCATTTTTCAATGGGGTTCTGGAGACACAATCATAAGAGAAGACGGGTTTCTTTCTGTCTTTTATTAGCTCAAGCTCCAGCGTCTGCCTCAGTTACTGTGGTACCTTGAAAAATGCCAATTTATTATTTTTTTTTTTTTCAATTTGCAAGGAAATCTAGGCAAATCGATCCAGTTAGATAACATCCCTACGTCCGCAGACGAAAAACACGCACCACATATATCTTAGCACATTGGTATGGTTCCTCATGGAAGTCCCAGACTTTAGCTCAAATAATGCCAGGTTTGCGCTCGCTATTGTAACTGCAATTCTTGCAAAGAAGCCGTTGTCACCCCAGACCCAGTTAGCTTTTGTCACCCATTGTGAACTTGTCAGCGTTGTCATCCCCATGGACATGCCAGGGAATGTTCGGGAATGGTGTTGCTGGGAAGAAGAAAAAAAAAATCGTTATTTATAAGTCACTGGTGTAAACAAACGTTGATTTAATCCCAGCCGCCGTCTTTAGGATTTAATATTTGTGGCATCCGACCGAACCGCACTGGCGACACATTTATGCATGAACAGTATGCGGGGTTGAATGCCAGGCCCCAGCCCTGCCTCCCGGTGCTCTCATGCGTAGATGGTGGCGGATGAAAAATAAATAAATAAATAAAAAAAAGAAGAAAATGTACGAGTCGCTCAGCCAAGGGACTGTGTGCGCGGTGAATGTCCATTAATATTCAGCGTCCGGCTGAGACCCCGACGCACACAGAGAGAACAGCCGACAGAAGACAGGACGCGATGTGTAACGCCGAGCTCAGACCGGGGAAAAGAGTTAATGGATAAAATGCGAAATAACCGCTTTAAATTTATAACGAAAAGCGAGTAATGGAGTCAACGCCAAATGAAATTATTTTCTACATGCTAGACTGGCAATATTAATATTTCAAAAACACGCAAGCTAACGAGACTTGATTAATCTGAATTTGATCAGTGAGTGGGATTTGAATTGATTAGAATAATTAGCGAAATGTCCTCCGATTACGGAAAATTAATGGCAAACGCTCTTATCTGATAAAAAAAAATCATTTTTGGATAAACAGGATAAGAAATAAAATGTAAATCCGAGCAGAATATTGGTTTTACTGTCTTTATTTCCATTCGGTTTTGGGGAAAATTTCTCCAGGTGAATGGAGAGGTGAGCAACGTGCTGGAATTTCTCATAATTTGGCATCTCATGCGTCTCCTTCCAAAAATGTCCCCCTCCTCTACACTCTTCCGCATGGACCACTTCCATTGCTGCCAGATTTGAAAAACGGTAAATCTGCCCAAAGCCATTTTTTACCCACACAGTAACATCCGGAATCCACCCAATCTGGCAACGCTGACCACTTCTTAGCTCCTGAGCCGATTCAAAGCTGAAGACAGTGACCCTTTCCGAGCTAGGTTTTCTGCTAGGCCGAACTTCTGTCAAAGACCGGACATTTCCACTTGCCACAAAATGAACTTCAGGTGAGCTCAGTTGAGCGGCTGCCTTACTTTGCAATGCTCAGACAGAGCTCCACCTCTAAACGAACTTTAAACAGTGCTTAGCAAGCCACTACTGGCTCATTCTATCATTCTACAGCGCTCTGCTACTTACTACTGCTAATCTATGGATTCAGTGCAACGTGACGTCATAATCACATCTTCGGTTGGAATTCAAATGGAATTGAGAGTGGGAATGGAGAAAATAACATAGGCCAAATACATACCAGAGCCAGCATGCCAAATTACCAGGAATCTAAAATCTACAACCAAAATGTATGGCCTTGAATGAACTCATTCTGTCTGGATGGATATACAGTATGAGAGTTGCAGTTTCTGACTTACTGGCCCCAGATCCCTTACACTGCAATTTTGTAAATGGCACTGAATTTTACAGTATATTGGGCTGTATGGTAGAGTAAAATTATTTCACAGTTTATTACCGCGAATGGCAATGCATTATGGGAAACCATTTCGTATCCATGGCATGGGATGCAAGAAACTGACCAGTGGCGAACAAAAACAAAAAGTTTTCGAAAAGCTGATAGGGCAAGAAGAAGAGATCCCCAAAAGGTCCACATCCTTTCTAAACAGACCTTTTAAAACCATATTTCCGTTGTGTATTATTTCTACACTTCCTATTTTTTTTTCGCTGACATTTGCTTGTTTCACAAATTTTACACAAGTTCTTAACAACTTAGTTCTACTGTTCTCCGCCTTCCATTAAAATGGAATAAAATTCCTTTCATTATGCATTTTATTATGCTTTTTGTTCGGTGCATTTTATTACACAGCACTTTGAGCCGGCAGCCTGAAAATCACTCTAAAAAATACAGTTTATAATTATTATTCACCGCGAACGTTGCATAATTATGCGATTTTTCAGCCAACGGCTCCCGGTGCCCTTTGCAAGCTGTCAGCTGGAGCGGCTAATTGGGATGCGGGGAGCGTCGTCCGGCGCTCCGCGGGCGGAGAGCACCATCCATCCGCGCGGCAGAGATATTGACATTGCTTTCAGCACCGTGACCTGCGGAGCAGGCGCCAGCCTATCGCGCCCGTAACGGGTCGACGTGAACGCGAACGCGTTAAATGGACGCCGGGCCGAACCGTTTTCAAAAACACTCCGCGCACACTTCAGCCAGAGTGCGATTTAGAATTTTTTATTTTTTTTATTTTGATTTTTCAACAAGTGCAGTAATCCGCGTGGGGAGTAATGTACAAGTCACCTTATTGGTATTTGAACTTCCTACCCCGTGTGAGCAAAACATTTTCATAAATTGCTAAAGAAGATATTTGTAAAAAAATAAATAAATAAATATTTTTTTCTCTCATAATATGTGCAACAGCAACCCCGCAATGGCAGGTTTCTGCGATGTGACATCTCAAGAATTCCCGCACGGTCAACAGCAGCCTCCACTAACAGCCTTTCCGAACTCATTCTGGCTCCGAGCCGGTCACCTAGCGACAAGCCCCCCCCCCCCAGCTGCCGGATTCCGTGTGAGGAGCCGGAGTTTTCCCCGAAACGCCGAAGCCCCCTGGACCGCTTGAGGAGGAGAAAGGAAAAGGCGGATCACACCTGAGACTCAAGGGCCCGCCGACTGACAAGGGTTCTGACAGGAGGGCATGGAGGGGGGGGTGAAGAAGAAGAGAGAAATCAATAATCTAATCTCACTCATAGATACAGGCCCAGCTCACAGGTAACTCAGCACAGGACTACAATACAACGTCAGGGAAACCAATTATGAGGCCTGGGGAACCGACAAGTGTTGTGTTGGGGGGGGGGGGATGGAGAAGTGGGTGGTGGTGTGGTGTGGTGTGGGGGGGGGGATGGTGGGGGGGGGGGGTGATGACTACCAACGGGAGGGAAAGGGGAAGAGTGAGAGCAGGCTGACACAGAGCTCTACCCCCCCGCCCTTCGTAATAAGCCCTTACTCCGCGTTATGTAAGCTTATTACCGGCACCCACCCCGAGTCCCTGTCCTTTTAAAACGTCTGGTTGTTATTTTCTGCTCTCTTCCACACCTGGGATAGCTTCTTGGCAATACCCCCACCCCCTACACCCCCCCCCCCCACCCCCCATTTTTTTCACTAAGTGACCAAAAATTCACTCCAATCTAATAGAAGATTTGTTCTCGCCTTACTTTTTTTTTTTTCCAATGTCCTATTTGTTAGTAATCCCCCTGCCTGGGTGATTGGACACCATTTTTGTCTGAACCTTACTCCCAGTGATATTACCTCCAGGTAAAAAAAAAAAAAGGAAGAATAAGAAAGAAAGGAACAAAGGAAGAAAAATGTGGCAGATTCCCATTGTGTTACTTTGTCCCCCCCCCCCCCCCCCACAGGCTTTTCCCATTGAAAGGCCTCCATGTACAGGCGTGATGGTATCAATACCGTTAGCGAACATCTATTATGCACCGCGGTGCGCAACATGAAGCGCACTTTTGTGCTTTTCCTGGTTTTTATTGGAACTGTTAATTAAATCTGTCGCGCGATGCTTTTGATGTGTGTGTGTGTGTGTGTGTGTGTGTATGTGTGTCCTGCCTTGGTACATTGAACCTAACAAATGCTACTTATGTTTTTTAAACTGTATCCATAGCATCCATTTATCCGCTCATACTCTGAAAAATGATGAAGTTCTTTAAGTTGGTCTGGATAAGAGTGTCTGCTAAACGCTTGTGATCTAATCGTGTAATACAAGGACTCGTCAGCTCAATACATCAATGCACCTCTTCTCTCACTGCTAACGCAACTGCGCTGTGGGACACGATTATCAACAGGCATTAGAGCATTAGCTTTTTAGCCACTCAAAGCGCAAGAAAAGGCAATAAGATATTATTATTATCATCAGCGTTTGCTCATTTCAACTAGCGCGCAAATGCCAGCATGATTTAAAAATATTGTACAAATGCCAGCATGATTTAAAAATATTGTACAAATGCCAGCATTATTTAAAAATACAAACGCGAGGGTAAGTCTGCATTTGGCTGGGAACAGCACGCACGCACGCTGTATTATTATGATTATTTTTTTTAAAAACAGCCTCGGTTTCGAGGAGCCCGGTACAAGCGGATCGGGGGGGACACGAGATGACTTTGGCCCACTGTCAAACGGCGTGTAAATTTAACACCGTAATCCCTCCTTTGGACCGCGGGGCTGTCTTTTCGGAATCCGAGCCGTTTCCGGGCCAACGCCCTCGGGGCGCGCGGCGGCCCAGCGTGCAAGCGAAGGAGGGACCGGCGAAAGTGTGCAGCGCCGATAAGCGCCCGGACCGAACCCCGCGGTGCTCCCGCCATTTGGGATGGGCTCCAGGCCCCCCCTCTCGCATTCTGTGCCACGTTCGGAAAATGAACGTGTCAACAGTTCACCCATACACACACACACACACACCCGCGCGCACGCGCACGCGCACACACACACACACACACACACACACACCCCCCCACACGGGCTCGCGCGAACACACACGCACAGACACATACATGCGCGCGCACACGCACACACTCACACACACACGCTGACACATACACACACACACACACACACACACGCTGACACATACATACCCACACGCGCTCGCGCGCACAGACACATACACGCACAGACACATACATGCACACATACACACACACGCGCGCACACACGCACGTGCACGTGCACACACTCACACACACACACACACACACGCGCACGCACAGACGCATACATGCACACACACACAGTGCACGCGAACACACTCTCACACACCCACACACGCACACACACACACGTTTGTACAGAATGTTTCCTTGTAGCTATAAGCTGATTTCATATTTGTTTGATAATAAAAACACGCTTGTATTGCGCATGATTAATAATAAATGAACGGTATGATGGCCAGGTCTGATACTGCAAAACATGCCATCTCATAGAAGCGATGATGTAATGAATAAGTGATTCGATGTATCAAACAGAGCTCTCGGGGTAGAATATTTTAAGGAGGGGAGTTTCTGAGCCGTAGTCAGGCCCAAAGCCCGATGAATAATTTCCCTTGTCACCAGGGTTGTTGACTCGAGTCAGTTGGACTGGAGTGTGACTGGAGTCGCAAATTTTTTTTTTTGAGAACTCTTGACGTGACTGAAATGAAACAAACTTCCCAACTTGACTTCAGCCTCCGAACATCTTGGACTTGGAGACCCGGCCTGACCTGGAACACTTGCGACTCAATTCCTCACTTCGCACGGCGACGCTCGTTTCATTTCTCAATCATTGAAAAGGCTTCTTTTTTTCCTCCCCCCCCTCTCACTTTAATTTGCACTGTTCCGTTCCCTGTAGCAGTTCTTCTCCCGCCTATAAATTATAGACCCTATAAAGCAACCTAGATAATATCCAAAAAAGTTCAATGCCTGCCTCACTCTGGAAAAGAATCAGGTCAGGCTTTGTGTTTCTCTCGTGTTCAAAGGTCTTTTGTGTTTTGCAGCTATATTCATTTTTTTATAGGGTCGATTTAACCATTTATTTCTTTTTTTACTATTTTTTTTCTTTCATCAAAATTTCAACTGCCAAGTAACATTATTTCGCCTGTCTAATAGCCAGCAGCAAAGTCCTCCCCCAATTCAGGAGAGCACAGACAGGTACACGGAATCTTCCGGAACATGTGCCGCCCGACGCCTTGTCCACCACCAAAAACTCTGCGTCTCCTTTACGACGCCACAAATATACTGCCCCCCCCCCCCCCCGGTGACCCCCCACTGTCTACACGATGTTTTTCAAATCAGCCCTACAGAGCTCAGCTAGCAGACAGCCGAGCCAAAGAGGTGGAGATGAGGACACGATGATAAGACAATACAGACCCCCCCCCCTTCGCAAAATGCTGGCAGGATGTCATCTGGCAGCAGTGCCATCTATGGCGGCATAATCGACACTTGCTTCCTGAGATTAATTATTACAGAATTATGTATTAATATACAAAATATCAGGTCTTATATCTACTTTGCTGCCAAAATTACAGACGGCCTTCTGCAGAATTACCACTGAATAACCTTACAAGGTCTATGTTTGACCCCCCCCAGTTTATTTTGGGGCCAGAAACCCATTCTGTCAGTGTGATCAATCTTCAGAAACCCTCTGCAGAAGGTGGGATTCTTTTTTGGACTGATAACAGCTGTTTGTGGTCAGCGGCGGGCATGAATCTCGATGGAGACTTGGCGCCTGATTGGCTGATTGGCCAACTGTCTGACCTGGAATAAGAAGCATTATTAACTTGCTACGCAGAGCAATTCAAAAAGTTACTGGCAGTCCTTAATGAAACATTCTGAAACTCCTTAAAAATGACCTAACGAAATGTGGAGAGACCTTATACCGTATATTATTGGATTATATTGGTAGATAACGGGAAACTTGTTATCCTGGGAAGGGCTGTGTAATATTCTCATAAATTGAAGTTCTGTTAATTACTTTCCGTAAGAAAGAGCTAAAAATACAAGTAAACGATAACATCGGCAACATATTCAGATTATTTTACAATGTGAAATAATGACTCCTGTGTTCAGTAAAACACAAGCCACCCACTCAGGCATATAAGAGGTAATTAGCTAGACACAAAGACACCCCCTTCCGCCCTCCCCCACCAACCCCACCTCCCCCAACCCACAAAAGAAGCAGTACTTTCTTTTTGGTTCAACCTTTCAACAGAAATGTTTCAGTTACTAGTTTTGTAAAGTTACTTTTAGCGCTGCCTGTTCAGGGCTTCAACAGTCAAGATCATAGAATTAAAGCAAATTTGCAAAAATGGAGGTTTGGAAACGGGAATACGAATTTCGCAACACGATCTGTGCATTTCGAGCCATCGAGAACCGCGTTGCCATCAAAAGCCACCCGCATTGTAACCACCGAAAGGGAGGAGGATCGTATTTACCGGCGCTTCGGAACGCTGCACAGGAAGCTGGAGCGCGTTAGCCGCGCCGCGGCTCGCGCGTGGGCGTTCCAGCGGCGCGATTAGCATGCTAATCCAGCGGAACAAGCAGGCGGAGCAGCTGCGCGGGGCGCTCTCGCTAACAGCTTGACCGCGGCGAGAGGAACAGGCACGAAAAACACACACACACACACACACACACACACACATACACACATACACACATACACACATACACACATACACATACACATACACATACACATACACACACACACACACACACACACACACACACACACACACACACAAACACACACACACACACACACAACACACTCCTCTCACACACAAACACACACACACACGCACACGCGCACACACAACACACACACACACAACACACACCCAGACACACACACAACACACACAACACACACACGTCTCTCTCACACCCCAAACACCACACCCACACACACACCTCTCTCCACACAAACACACACACACACACGCACGCGCGCACACACACACACACACACACACACACACACACACACACACCAGAGATCACGCCTTCAGCTCATCAGGAAAGAACAAGAAGAAGAAGAAGAAGAAGAGAGGAGGGATGAAATATATATTGGGAAAAAGCGCTTTGCCTGGGCGGAGGGGCAGTTTACGAGGAAGGCTCAGATCTGAGGGAGAGCGCAGCGGGGCAGAGGGCATCCGCGGCTTCCGCCTCTCACCAGCAAACGCCCACGCGGCCCCGTCCAACCCCCCTCTCCTCGCCAAGCGGCTTCAGAGCACGACACCCACATCGGCTCAAACTCCTCCGGTCAGCACATCTGTCCTCCAGCCTTACTCCATCCCCCACCCCGCCCCACACCCCCCACGCCCCACCCCCCCGCCCCGGCTTCTCTCCGTGCCGTTTCCTGGTCACCTTGACTGTCCCCTGGAACACCCGCTCGTCTCCCAGGCAACCCCGCGGGGGTTCCGTATCCCCCGGTTACAGCTCGAGGCCCGTCCCAGCTCCGCTGACCGCTGAGGAGGACCGCGGATCACGTCTGACGTTAAAGGCTCTCAATTATTCACCGGCGGGAACAACCCGCTGCTGATGGAACCATTTTAAGCTCCGGAGCCTCAACATGGGAACACACTGCAGAGGGCACGTGTGATCACACACTCCACCCAAAAAAAGAAGTCAATAATTAATAAACAGATCTCACACACATCCGCATCTGACGCATGGACCCTAATCCTGGAGGATCGATTTACACACATTTTAAAATGAGGGGGAAGAAAAGTCAATGACTCAACCAGGTCAGAAAATGACTCATTCAAAACAGCCGTCCCATATGAAGGCAAACTTGTCTATTAGCTTAAAGCAATTTTGCCCCATAGGGACCATCTGCAAGCACTTGGCCTCCCAAGTGTGGAAATCAGCCGCTCTCCTTGTGACTGCACACCCTCCTCCCCAACGCCCCCCCCACCGGTCAGGTGTGAACCGCCAGGCGCCCTCCTCGTCGCCGCGGTCCTTCCGCGAAGATTGGCCCAGGTCGTCTCCGAGGGATAACACCAATTTCCACGCGGCGGATTGATGGAGCGTCGCCACGGCAGCAGTAATTCCGGTCCTCCGCGCCAGTCGGCACATTAACACTAAAGCCGACGAGCCCATTGGTTCAGACTCCTCACTCCTCGCTTTTAATGATCTCGGCGTCTGCCGAACATACTTGATTCTCGGTTTTTAATTTTCTTTTTTTAATTTTTTTTTTTAAATGAATATTCCCCCATTAACGCACTAGCTGTGCTCCGAACCCCAGGATTTAAAGCGCGGCATTCATCATCCAGGCATCGCTGGCCCTGAGATACGGTGTGCGCTTGTGCCGACGGGGCCCAACATCCCAGCGTAATTCATCTTTAAGTGATTTTCACTGATTTTTATTAAATTAGGCACGGTTAGCAGTTAGCCCAGACACGCTGCTGTTGCTCCTCACCACTTCCTCAGACGCCGCTAACGTCCTCCTAGTTTTTACCGAGCCGTTCTGAAAACGGGCCACCTTCCAAAGATTACACATCACATTAGATTTACGCACCTAGCGGACGCCCTTACCCAGAGTGACTTGCATGGATTTTACGTTGTCTTTTGTTTTTTTAAACACGCGATACGTTCATGCAGCCGGGGCTGCTTACTGAATCAAGTCAGGCCAAGAAAATGGCTCGATAGCACAATCGGAATGCCCCACCCGAGAATCGAACCCGCAGCCTCTGTGTAGCAAGCCCGGCTCCGTGACCGTTCTGCCGCACCGCCGCCCCAGCTTGGTAAGCATGTCCTTAGCCGGGGCATTTTAACCTTGCGCAGACAGGCCCGTTTTTTTACACCCCTCTTTGGAATGCCCGGCCAAACCCGCCGTCCCCCTCTCATTGCCGCAGGGCCCCTGGAGAGCAGAGCCTGGCGCGTGAGAGTCCTCTGGGCGTCCTCCGAAACGCAGCCGACCTCCCCCGTCCCGCTCTGCACAAACACGCAGCCGAGCTGCCGCGGCCACAGCACCACTGACTGCGCAGCTGAAGCAGCCACTGCACCACTGACTGCGCAGCTGAAGCCGCAGGTGCAGCCACTGCACCACTGACTGCGCAGCTGAAGCAGCAGGTGCAGCCACTGTACCACTAACTGCGCAGCTGAAGCCGCAGGTGCAGCCACTGCACCACTGACTGTGCAGCTGAAGCCGCAGGTGCAGCCACTGTACCACTAACTGCGCAGCTGAAGCCGCAGGTGCAGCCACTGCACCACTGACTGCGCAGCTGAAGCCGTAGGTGCAGTCACTCCACCTCTGACTGCACAGCTAAAGCCGCAGGTGCAGGCCAGTTGCAGAGGCTGGGGGGGGTTTACACTGCATTTCCACTGCATTAATTTCGCAGACGTGCTCATCTGGAGCCGCTTGCGTTGCGAGAGAGCGTACGTGCATCCGCTTGAGTTACTGCATGCGAGTCACAGTGACACAGGCCGGGCTGACTGCACATAACAGACCAGGACCAGGACCAGTGCGTCACGGTAAAAGTGCGCCGACGAAGCTCGTAGAACGGCCGCCGCTCTGCGCCCCGGACCTCGACGGGCAAGCAACCAACGGTCTGCATGCGCGTGTTCCGCGCAATCAGGACCAGGACCAGGACCAGTGCATCACGGAACAGGCACCGCGAGCGCGCGGCGCAGCTCGTTGAAAACGGAGCGCCTTCTGCCGCCGGCCCTCGCGCAGAACAGCTCGCCGCGGGATAGCGGGACCGGAACGCGAGCCGAAAAGGTTGCCGAAAGGACAGGCAGCTGCGGCTCCCCCCCTCCCCCTCCCCCGCCCCCTCGCACGCTGAAATATTAATTAACCGGGAGAGCTGGAACACTGCCAGAAACAGACTCCGCCAATTATTCTAAACTGTCCATCTCCCCCCCGCCCCCCCAACGGAGCCCAGCCGAGCCAGCGCTCGAGGGAGGGCTTGCGTACTCGCACCAGTCTGAAATATTAACGCGTTAGCGCGTCGTTATATCCCAGCTTCCGCGCTACGCCCGCAGTTATCACCCGGAGCCCGTCGTCCGCTCCGGAAGGTTCCGACGCTCCTCGTTAGTTTTCAGCGTTACCGGGACTGTGGTCTCTCTGGGTAACTCCCACCCCCCCTCCCTCCGCCCCCCTGCCCCCCTATCGGCTGTGTGTCCAGGTTCAGATCACAGAAAGGCTATCCCTGCATTATGCATGCGCGCTCTGTAACCGAATACAATCCTTTGCCTGCTGGGAGGGACTGACCTCACCACTGTACATGGGTAATGATGAGCGGGGGGGGGGGGGAAATATTTGTTCCGCAAACCCGTCGCGTACATTTTGATCCACGCTTTAAAGAAAAACCCACGACTGAATGCTAAGCACCATATCAGATTACTGCCCATTCATGCGGTTCTGAAGGCATATTTTAATTAAATAGATAAATAGGCTGATACTAGGCTATATATTATTAAATACCATCTGTTTATGTATCAGTCCCTGTCGAAGTAAACATCACATAAATACACCACGAAAGACTTTTGACATTAAACATACTGTAAATAAGTCTACAGTGTATTTAAAACAATTCCGCCCTTCAATAACAGCAAAAAAAAAAAAAAGTGAGATAACATTTTTAAAAATCTATTTTTTTTTCTTTTTCCTTTTTGAAGCCGTCGGCACGGTTCTCGCCCCTCCGCGCCTCAAGTTCCCAGCTTTCAATTTCCTCCCACTGATCTCACAGAGAGCGCTGCTTACTGATTGCTAAGCAATGGGTTGTGCGCACGCAAGTCCCTGTGCATCAAATTCCCCCAAGGTAAGCTCACATGAAATGGGGCTGGGGTTGGCAGTGCTGGGGGGGGGGGGGGGGGGGTCCGGGCATGTTCCTGAAAGCAGGTCCCTCTCTCCTGTCGTCATGAAATTTTAAACAGCCTGCATGGCAATCGCTCCATCTCAAGGTTCTATCGCAGCTCGCAACCCTCTGCAGCATCTGGAGACTTGAGCAAACACGGGTACCCAGAGTGCATAGATTTTCTCCATCTGTCTCTCTCTCCCCCTCTGAATCAGTTTTTCTCTCTCTCCCTCTCTGAATCAGTTTCTCTCTCTCCCTCTCTGAATCAGTTTCTCTCTCTCCCTCTCTGAATCAGTTTCTCTCTCTCCCTCTCTGAATCAGTTTCTCTCTCTCCCTCTCTGAATCAGTTTCTCTCTCTCTCACTCTCTCTCTGTATCAGTTTCTCTCTCTCTCCCACTCTCTCTCCCTCTCTGAATCAGTTTCTCTCTCTCTCCCTCTCTGAATCAGTTTCTCTCTCTCTCTCTCCCTCTCTGAATCAGTTTCTCTCTCTCTCTCTCCCTCTCTGAATCAGTTTCTCTCTCTCTCTCTCCCTCTCTGAATCAGTTTCTCTCTCTCTCTCCCTATCCGTCAGTTTCTCTCTCTCTCTCTCTGTATCAGTTTCTCTCTCTCTCTCTGTATCAGTTGTTCACTCTCTCCCTCTGTGTATCAGTTTGTTTCACTCTCTCGCTCTCCCCCTATCCATCTGTCTCTCTCTATCTTTCTCCCTCCCTCTCTGTATCCGTTTCTATCTCTCTCAGTTTCTCTCTTTTTCACACTCTGCATCTCCATTTTTCTCTCTTGTCTCTCCAGTACTTTTGAGCTTCCAGTAGTTTCAGCTGATTGTGAAGTGTAAATAATAATAATAATAATAATAGCAGTGTCCTGGTATAACTGAATCCCCTCAAAGTTAGAATCTTGCTTTATGTAAAGTGCGGCTTGGGCTGGAGTGAAAATGGAGCAGTTTGATGTATCCAATCAAAAAGAAGTAAAAAAAAAATCACAGCCATTAGGGGTTCTACCTTCCTCGAGTTTAACATTATTAATAGCGGAGCGTTTGTAGCGGGGCGGCCATTTTGATCCGCGGTCTCAGCGGGGGCCGGTTAATTCTTCATGAGATCGTTGAAAGTTTTAAGGATCACTAGCGGTGTCAGTTTAGGGGTGCCTGACCCCCCTAGAGCAAGTTATTCTTGGAGATGCATAAATCTTGTGCGAAATCACGTCTGGCGCTGATTAGCCGTGTCCCCGGGCCTTCATGCTGGGCGAGGCTGAATTCGGGCCTCTCCCCAAACTTTTCATCATCAACGGCGACTCTCTCACGTCCACAGGCGCAACTGCATAAACCTGTAAAACGACCGCGTGGGTTTATTCCTACGTCGAAATACGGAACTCAAATTACTGAACAGTTTTTATTCTGGTTTTGTTTAGTTTTCTTTCGTCCCGGGCTATGCATACAGTACGTTCGACAGAATACAAATGGGCGCGAGGTAAAGGTACAGTACCACGGAATTCTGCCTGCAGCAATGGCCGCCACCCTGTCCTGTTCAGCAGCTCTGTAGTAGAATACTACCACAGCCAAGCTGGAACCCACAAGCGAGTCCTGAGTCCAGTATCCATGTACCTCTCCATTTTGAAGTGTGCGGACAAGTGAATACCAAAACGAAAACGCCTTCGTTTTTTGCCAGCCCAGAGCGTGGTAAAGCAATTCTTCCTCCTGATGCAGATCTTCCCAATTCTTCCTCGTGTCGAGTACCAGGCAGAGCATGCGTCTTAATTTTCTCATTAGCCGTATAATTAACCGTGACCCGTCTGAACTGAAAACCGAAGCATAAATAAGCAGGACTTTTCATTTCCTTAATTACAACTCCCCGAGCAGAACAAGGGGCCTTTTTTGTGTCATATAAATGAGGATAGAGGACTGCAAGCTTTAAAATACGGAAAGCAGTTTTTCTGTCAAACACAGCCAACGGTGCGGAAAATGCTAATGATTGTGTGTGTGTGTGTGGGGGTGGGGTGGGGGAGAGAAATATACGATCCCAAATTAAGAGAACGGTGTTCTTTCTATTCACAGACATCACCGATCTCAGACAGCAAATTTACGGTACCCAATAGCTGGCCACTATTGGCCCTCCACCATTTTGCAAAACAACACTCACAGGGGGAAGAAGTCAATAAGAGGTCATCTATATTAAAAATGCTAAATAATTGGTGACTGGTTCTGCTTGCCAACCATTGTAAAAGGCCAACAAAAGCTGTTGGACTTGAACCATTGTTGTTCCCTGGTGTGGCTGACTGAAATAATTAATAGATATACTTAAATTTGTGTCATGTTATTGAAGGCTAATGAGAGAATGCAGAAAAAAGTGCATCCCTTGATTTTGGAAACACATTTTCTGTTTTTGGGCGATTATTTTCAAGTGCACGCCACCATTGTATTCCACCACCACCACCACAATAACTGCAAACTGAACTAGCGCTCTGACAAAGTTCTTCACTGGATAAACCATTCAAATAGAACCCAAACATTTTTTTCAATTGAGAAAAAAAAAAAAAAAAAATATATATATATATATATATATATATATATATGTGTGTAACAAACTGAAGGAAAAAATTTTAGCTTTATCCAATGAAGAATTCTTTTTCAGCGTATAATGCAGAACGAGAGGAAGCGGGAGCTCGGAGAAGCACGGCTGCCTGTCTGGATTCATCCGGATCGCCTGAGGAGGTCACAGGGATGACCGCAGGGCCTCCAAATACAACCGGGAATCCCCGATTCGGAGAAGGGAAACGGCAGTCAGCCAGGGCGCAAACTGGCGGGTAAATAAACGTTCGATATGAATGGTGACGTTGAGTCACTTCAAGGATTCAGTGATTCACTTCAGGTCTACCTCAGGAATTCTGTGAAAATCAGTCGAGTGAAAATCTTTCGTGCCGCTTCTTTCACAGCCAGCGCACTGACTGCTGTTCTTCAAAGACAAATACTGTTGCCCATTACCCCCTTACCCCCCGGCCGCCCGCCCACCCGCCCGCCCTCCCTCCCGTCCCCCGTCCCCCTCCCACCCCCCACTTGTTACATGGGAGAACAGGTCAGCTGTGCCATCACGATCGATTCTTCTCTCACAGCAACGTGAAAAACAAAAGGGTGAAAAAACAACACGATTACACGTTTCCACTGGTTACTGATTCGCTACATTCGAATAACGAAAACAGTTACAGCCAAAAGAGCTTTGTAAATCGTTTCGAAAAACAAAGCCTGTTTTGTGTAATTGTAATTTTTCTCCATAGATAAACTAAAGAAAATGCCAGGTAGATTCCAGAATTCCACTTTTATAACAACCTTCTGGCACAGTATCCCATAATAAGGCAATTTAACAATAGGTTATATCACAT
This sequence comes from Anguilla rostrata, assembly GCF_018555375.3. Lineage (NCBI taxonomy): Eukaryota > Metazoa > Chordata > Actinopteri > Anguilliformes > Anguillidae > Anguilla > Anguilla rostrata. The sequence continues at coordinate 4,028,658 of NC_057938.1, read as the reverse complement.
GCATATGTTCTATAACATGACAAGTCTGCTTGAAACGCCGCCGTTCACTGTTAAAACTTTAAAATATGCATATTTGCTAATCTGATTTCATTTTCCGTCTAAATAATTGATTTAGTTGTGCATATACATGCATATTTAACAGGATTGCTTTTGTCACTGCAGAGACAACATGTTTTATGATGCCCAACAGTTCCCGTGAGCACGGAATAGCAATTCAGCCCGGGAAAGGAGCTGAGCGCCACACCGACTGGAATATTGCTATTTAGGCTGGAGCAGGAATATTCCTTAAAATGAAGCCATCCCCGCTCCACCCCAGCCCACCCACCCACCCACCCTCCCGCCACACTGGCACTGTGATTTGTCTGAAAATGAAGTCTGGCGGAAATGACTCTAAGTGGTCTGCCGGTGACCCCCCGGTGCGTTCGCCTAAGAGCGGCTCCGTGCCGCGTGCGCCTAAGAGCGGCTCCGTGCCGCGTGAATCGTACGCGCCCTGCGGCGAGCTTCGGCCGAAAGGAACAGGGAACCGCGCCGGGCGGCTGCGTTAGCTTTGTTTTTGTCATTTTACGGTTCGTGCAGGCGCTGGGTTAATTTTCCTTGTACAGGAAACAGAGGCAGGTTATCTCACGGATATTTTTATGCTTTATAGTGTTTATCTTCTTAGAGCCCCGATATGAGTGCAGTTCGTATGCATTCAGAGTTGGCATTTAGGTTCTTAGTTAGCGCAGCTAATTTTCATTAGCATTTTTGCGTGATGTATTTATACACGCTGGTCAGACAACTCTGTTAAGTCAGGTCTGTAACTGTTATAGGTGTGTTCACTTCTGTTACTCCCACATTGTAATGTGCTCTGGATAAGAGCACCTATTAAAGAAATATCTAATACAATCTATACGATCTAATGCACAAACAACGCAGCGGTTAAGTTGTATTGTAAATCTCTAGTCGTCCTACTGCATGGATTCAATCGAACGACATCCCGGCGCTTCACTTGGGAACGTTACCGGATGTCGGTCGTGCTCTGTCCTCCTCTCTCCCACAGCCAGCCCTGATTCAATCACAGCTCAGCCCTCTTCACACATCCCTGTGTACTCTGCAGCCGCAGGGGGCCCGGGGAGACAGACGCGGCCTCCGCGCGTCGGCCCGGTTCGCCTCCGTCAACACAGGGCCAGGGCGGATTGACCTTTGACTCCATTCTCAAGAGGTTCTCCGTCCACGTGTCCGTGAATATACGTGGAGTATCATTTTTGGCCAACAAAAGTCAACCAAAAGCCCCAATGGAGTATAAAACTAAATACACCTAAAAAA
>NC_057938.1:3709853-3722353 GCF_018555375.3 Anguilla rostrata | reverse complement strand
CAAGTAGAGTCACAGAAGTGTCAGACACAGACTGGCAGTGTCAGAAACAAACAGGTAAGGTTACAGTCAGACAGGTAGAGTCAGACACAGACAGGTAGAGTCACATACAGACAGGTAGTATCAGACACAGATAGGTAGAGGCACAGACAGACAGGTAGAGGCACAGACAGGCAGGTAGAGACACAGACAGGCAGGTAGAGGCACAGACAGGCAGGTGGAGGCAGAGACAGGCAAGTGGGGGCACAGACAGGCAAGTAGAGGCACAGACAGACAGGCAGTGTCAGACACAGACAGGTAGAGTCAGACACAGACAGGTAGAGGCACAGACAGACAGGTGGAGGCACAGACAGGCAGGTAGAGGCACAGACAGGCAGGTGGAGGCACAGACAGGACGTCTCCTCACCAGGGACTCCAGGACAGCCGTCCGGCCCGGGGTCCCCTTTCGGCCCAAAAGAACAGATCGCATCTGCCCCAGGGTTGCCACAGTAACCAGGAAGTCCCCTCAGACCAGGCGATCCTTTTTCCCCCGGGACTCCTGGTAGCCCTGGTGCGTCAGGCCCAGGACTTCCTGGTTCTCCTTTCTGACCTGAGGAGGAAGTGCCCGCTCAGACAGGAAGTGTGTGTCTACGAGAGACAGCGCCGACAGCAGCAACGAAGACTCACCGAGCAGGCCCTTCTCCCCCCGCACGCATGGGCTCCCGAGCACCGCCCCTGCAGACAGAACAGCCCTTTATGACCTCATCGGGCATACCTGCACCTGATTCGCTGGACACTTAACGCATCACACAGCCTATGTGAGGAGACGGAGGGTGTCGATGCAGAGTAGTGGAAAAGCTGTTGGGCTCCTGACTCGAGTTCAAGTCCCGGGTGGAGCGCTGTCCTGGCACGTTTGTGTGTAAGTCCTGCCTTCTAAACAAATATATTCCATTCAAATTCACGTGTAAAACACTTTTTTTCAGAGTCTGTAGTAAAGACACGTCACTAGAAAATAGGAAAACAGAAAATAGGAAAATTGGGAAAGACCAAGGTCTTGAACACCAGCCAGCGATTATAGCTCAGCATTTCAGACTGTCTTGTAAAATAGACAGTCAATGCCTAGAGGATTAGTATATTAATATTGTGGTGTATAGTATGTGTACATCAATATGCAGGACACACTCTGCTGTGTAGTGCAACAGAAGCATCACAGCTGGGATTTGAACCTGTGTCGGTCAGGTGCAGCGCCGCCCTATTGCACATTGCCGCTCAGGGTACCCCATGTTCCCCTTCCTCACCTGGCTCTCCCTTCTGTCCCGGGGGTCCCGGAATGCTGTCCTTTCCCTGGTTTCCTTTGAGTCCCCTAGGCCCCGGAATTCCAGGAGTCCCCGGAATGCCTGTGGAGACGAGGCACAGTCACGTGCGCCAAAGCACAATTAAAAACCAAGTTTAAGTCACATAAACAGAGTCAAAAAAAAATTCTCAGTCACAGTCACATAATGCTATAAACACAACTGAATATAGTCATGCAGCCGTCACAGTTACACAAAGCTACACACAACCAAAAATATTTGAACAAAGCCACAAACACGCAAGCATGATTGAGTCACAGTTGAATACAGATTACGAGTCACACATCGTAAAGTGAGGTCATAGTCACGAGAATAAAATGCAAATACACAAATAAACACGAGAAAACAGTGTCACACCCAAGTCGCGGAAGAAACACACAAGTCACAGTCGCAGAAACTTGTACACAGAAGTTAAAGAAAAAATCGAAGCGCGAGCTCGTTGTTAAGGACGCGGCAGCGCGGAGTCAATACCGCGGGCCTGACCGTGACTTGGGCGACAGACCTGGTGGGCCGTATGGCCCCGGAGGCCCCGGTGCACCCTGGGATCCGCTATACCCCTGCCCTCCGGGGATCCCCTGGGGTCCTGCATTGGGGGGGGGGGGTAGAGCAAGAAGAGAGAGAGGATGATCCATATCAATCCTAATAACGAGGGAAGGAAACAAAGAGAGATAGAGGGAGATAAGCTGAACCTGGATCTCCGGGGGGGCCTGCGTCTCCTTTGTCTCCAATGCTGCCATCGAGGCCAACGCCCCCTGGGCTCCCCAAAACCCCCTTTTCACCCTTCACACCATATAAACCTGGATATCCAAGCTCTCCCTGTCCGAGAGAGAGACAGAGAGAGAGAGAGAGAGCGAGAGAGAGGGGTGGGGAGAGAGAGAGAGACTTTCACTTTCAATTGCTGAAGTGCTGAAACACACCAAAAAACAACAGATTCTGAAGCTTCCAGCTCTACAGTTTCAGGTCTCTGGTTGGCATCCTTATTGTCCTATTGTGTTGGTTGGTGCTGGTACCTTCGGGCCAGGTGGTCCTGCTGGACCGGGCCTGCTGAAGTTGGGCTCTCCTTTCGCTCCTTTGTGTCCACGTACGCCAGGTGCCCCAGGTGGCCCTCCTCCCCCGGGCACACCTGCGGGTCCCTTCTCTCCTTTCAACCCTGGTGAAAATAAATCCCATCACCATTTCTGATAAGGTCTGCCTAAGCCGTCATTTCACTGCACCCTGAGGGTGTGTGTGTGTGTGTGTGTGTGTGTGTGAACTTGTAATACTATCTTTGTGGGAACCAAATGTCCTCACAAGGATAGAAAGACGAGAAAAATTTACCTTTTTGGGGACTTTTTGCTGGTCCTCACAAGGTCAAGAGGCTGTTTTAGGGTTAGGACTTAGGGTTAGGGTTACAATTACGTTAAGGTTATTGTTAAGGTTAGGCATGCAGTGTTTGGGGTTAGGGTTAGGGTTCGATGTTACGGAATCAATGTAGTCAATAGGAAGTCCTCACATGGATGGCAGTACGAGACTGTGTGTGTGTGTGTGTACATGTGAGTTTGTGTGAAAATGATGGAGTGTGTGTGTGTATACATATACGTGTGTGAGTGTGTGTTACTGCAAGTATGTTTCTCACCTTGGTGTCCCCCTAATCCACGGTCTCCAGGGGAACCAGGATCGCCAGGTTGTCCAGGAAACCCCCCAAGACCAGGCTCACCTGGAGCACCTGAGTAGAGTCACATACTATCAAATCACATACACATATACCCTCACACACTCACTCTCTCTTACACATACTGTACATTCACACACAAACACCGATGCACTCACACACACAGACACAACCACACAAACATCCAAACAGACATATACTGATATACTCATAAGCTCTCACACACATTCTATCTCTCTCTCTCTCTCTCTCACACACACACACATTTACTCACAAACACAAACATTCAAACATACACTGATGCACTAATACGCACTCATACGCACACACGTACTGTAACATACTCTCTCTCCCTCTATCTCTCTCTCTCTCACATACACACACACACACACAAACACACAAACACACACGTGTGTGGGAAAAGGGGAAAAGGCAGGGACCTTGTGTGCCATGTCTTCCTGGTATCCCATTCCTCCCATCTTGTCCTTTGGGTCCTGGATCACCTGCATTCCCTTTCACACCAGTATGCCCCTCCTGACCTATCAGGGAGCAGCAGAGTGTCAGCAGAGAGTCCACAGACCACACCCACTTATGTAATGAGTAACTGACTGGAGCTGAAACTGACAGTAAATGCTGGTAAACAGGTTGCTTTGGTAACCAAAGGGCCTCATTTTTTTTTAAATGAGGCCTTAGGAACGCTTGCAGTACCTGGGGGACCGGGGTCACCTTTATCCCCCACTACAATGCCCTGTGGTCCTGGTATTCCAGGGGCTCCAGTATCCCCCAGCATTCCTTGGCTTCCTTTGGGGCCTTCCGGACCAGAGAGTCCCGGAGACCCTGAAAAATGGACAAATAAACAAAATAGGTGCATCACATTAGCATTGATATTATAATCTTAAACATGATGATGGTGATGATGATAATGATGATCAGCAGCAGCAGCAGCATCGTCATGGTCTGACCTTTTGGTCCTGGTGGTCCATCATATCCAGGAGGTCCATCTGGTCCATATCCAGGGGGGCCTGGGTTTCCAGGATCTCCCAAGGGGCCTGGAAATTACAGAAAGACAATGCTTTACCTGATCATCTGCCTTGAGAAAACACAGAGTGGTACCAGACCACCTGCTTGAGAAATCACAGAGTAGTACCAGATCATCTGGCTGAGAAATCGCATAATAATATCAGATCACCTGCTTGAGAAATCACAGAGTAGTACCAGATCATCTGGCTTGAAAAATCACAGAGTAGTATGAGATCATCTGACAGAGAAATCACAGAGTAGCACCAGATCATCTGCCTGAGAAATCATAGAGTAATACTAGATCATCTGCCTTGACAAATCAGCGTAATACCAGATCATCTGGCTGAGAAATCACAGAGTAATACCAGATCATCTGCTTGTGAAAACACTGACAGAATAATAGCAGATCGTCTGCCTGGGAAATCACAGAGTAATACCAGATCATGTGGCTGAGAAATCACAGAGAAATACCAGATTATCTGGGTGAGAAATCACAGAGAAATACCAGATTATCTGGGTGAGAAATCACAGAGTAGTACCACGTCATCTGTTTTAGAAATCACAAACAGAAAAATACCAGCTCATCTTTGTGGGAAATCACAGACAGAGCTTTACCAAATAATCAGCCTAGATCACAAATAACAGCACTGTGGTGACTGGACAGGTGCCATAATTAGAGTCTGTAGCAGCCATTGATCAGTTCTTATGTTACCTGGAAGTCCAGGAAGGCCATCCGACCCAGGGACACCCTTTGACCCGAACGGTCCTAGCCCTCCAGGTAGGGAAACCCCAGGTGGTCCGATCTCCCCTTTGGGTCCAGGCTGGCTGAACCCAGGAAGGCCCGGCTCGCCCTTCAGCCCCTTCAGCCCTCGAGGTCCTGAGAGAGAGGGGGGCACGAAGAGCAGCTAATCCAGTCCAGTGGGCGTAATGACGGTTCTTCACTCCGTAAAACACTCCACTTCATGTTTTATGTGTCACCCGCGCACAGGCAGCACAGTGGCAACTAGCGAGGCACACCTGGTTAATTGTTTTGGAAATCTTTAAAAAGTCATGGGGAACAGCACGTCCATAAACAGTATAAGGAAAAGCTACACGTGTTTGCATGGAAATACCACAGAAGAAGACACAGGCGTAGCATCCAATGGGAGTAGGGCGTGGATGATCGTTATATGAAATATTACACGCGTTTAATGTCTTTATTAGTGATTTTGCCCCATCTGTAGGCTGGACTGAGGGCTTGTGGGTGTTAAATATGTTTAAGTGACAGTGACTTACCTGTGAAACCCCACTCTCCTCTCGGCCCAGGAAGTCCCTGTGGACCGGGAAGTCCATTTTGGCAGGGCGCGGGGAGGCCAGGTGGGCCTGTGACACCAGCAACCCCTTTCTCCCCTGAGGAGAGAGTGCAGACACTAGTATATGTGTGTGTGTGTTTGCATGTGCATTTGTCAATGTGTGTATGTGAGTGCGTATGTGTGAGTGTGTGTGTGTGTTTGTGAGTGTGTGTGCGTGTTCGTGTCCGTGTATGTGTGTGTGTGTGTGCGTGTGTGTGTGTGTGAGTATGTGCGTGAGGATGAGTGTGTCTGCATGTGTATTTATGCACGGGTGGGCCTGCATGTGTTTCTATGTGTGTCACCTTTCACTCCAGGTGGACCATCTCGTCCTGGACTTCCAGTAGGGCCAGGAAACCCCCTCTGCCCAAAATCTCCTGGGGCACCAAGATCTCCACTCGGACCTGGGGGCCCCAGCCTACCCGTGGGCCCCTGGGGGCCAGACTCCACATAGCCCTGGGGACACACAACATGCTCTCTCACTGCACTGTCCTGCCGGAGATCTCAGCCTGCTGGTACAGGACGCACTAAAGAAGAGGAGCCCTTTACAAGCAGTGCCAAGGGTGTGCGGTCCAGGTGTGGCAGCCTCACGCTAGGCTGGGTACATGCAGTAAAACTACTCATTTCAAACTGTGTGACAATGCACTTCATTTTCACAACACATTTACTGTGTTACTCAAGTGCTTTTTGGTCATACGGATAGCTATGCCAGTAACATACAGTCCAGTATGCGGTCCAACTGGGCATGACACTATACTCTAATATCCTACGATATATCATGAACAGATGGAATATTTGTAAAATATAATGATAAATATATGTTACCACGGTGTAATGTACTGTAATGTCTAAACGTGGGCAATACATTGTATTGCCAAGTGAAACTGATACCCAGTTCTTTTTTGAACCACACTTGGGGTGCGATTCTGGGTTGTTGGGTTGTCAGTTGCTGGGTTGTTTGTTTTATTCCTAGGCCTGGATCACTGAACAGATGTGTATGTGTGTGGCAGTCGGCTCTGACCTTTTCACCCTGGAATCCAGGGGGTCCCGAAATGCCTTGCAGTCCTGGCGCCCCAAACCCAGGAGCACCTGGCTGCCCGGGAGGGCCTCTGTCACCTGTGGAAACAGGACGTGGATCTGTTACAGGAAGTAAATCTGTCACAGGAAACAGATCTGCCACAGGACACAGATCTGTCACAGGAAGTAAATCTGTCACAGGAACACAGATCTGTCACAGGAACCAGGTCTGCCACTGCAGCATGCTTATGCAGAAGGCTTCCACACACGCACACACACACATACATACACACATGCACACACACACACACACACACACACACACACACACACACACACACACAGATGAACATGAATATGCACATACAAACAGACAAACACGCACACATATGCACAAACTCACACAGGTGCACAGATGCAAAGTCACACTCAAACACAGATGAGGATGAAGAAATAAAATTAGAGATTAATTTATAAATAAAAAAATATTGATCACAGAAAAAAAAAAAAGAGATTCATTCCACACAGTGGTCTGGCTCATGCAGGAGTTGGCAGCATTGTGAGGTCATAGACATATCAGAGTGACATCATTCTTACCTTTCTCTCCTGGGATAACTTGCTGTGTTCCAGGAGTGCCCTTTTCCCCCTTATCACCAGGAAAACCAGGTAAACCTGGCACCCCAGGATAACCAATACCTATTCCTGCAAGACCAAAAACACATACATACTGCATGAACCCTTACAAAAATGGAATGCACTGCAATACACTGAAACAAAAGCTAGCATCAAGAATTGCAACGCTTCACATTATATTGTTATTTAAACAGATTATTGCTGTTTGGATATTACAGTTTATTCCAGTTTATTTTTAAAAATCCATGCTAAAAAATGCATTCACCAGTTTGTTCTCCAGACACTTTCAGCAAATTACAGTACATTCAATTTTTCAAAGGGAAGGCATAGACAGTAGAAGATTCCAGATTTTATCAGCCATACATTTCTTTGTCCAAAGCTGTTGTGTTGTGTTAGTTATTACCATAGCGTTCATATGGTTTTTATAATAGTATTCCAATCACAGACCCACCATACTCCAAACTTCATACCGAAACTTCACTCTTGCACCTACCTGGTGGACCAGGTATCCCTGGGTCACCCCTGTTTCCTTTTGGACCCGGGTCTCCTCTGTTTGTCAAAATATTGCTGCAATCCCCTTTTTCACCTGAGAAAAGAGCAATGGCATCATCTCAGTGCAATACGTAGTGAACAATTTTGCGGTGAAAAGTTGGTGAAACGTCGTCTAGGTGTTCAGGTGAACACCCAGCCATATTTGATTGAAAGGTTTTCTAGCTGACTAGGACGTAGCCAGGCTATATCCAGGTAAGACCTGAGCTATACTGGAGTTAACCAATCTGTTTTTGTCAAAACACCTCTCAACCTAGATTTGCACCCCTCTAGATTTCTGTTTTTGCTTACTGGGTCATTTAGATTAGCCATCTCACATTCCTAGTCCTGGAGAGTCACAGTCCCTGCTGTTTTTTTTGGTGCATTTCAGCTATGGCTGCAACATTTTGGGGAATATTCAGGAGTCAAAAAGCCATCTGATGTTCCCCCAAGTGTAAATCTGCAAACCCTCCTATTCTCAAGGACCAGAGTTTGAGATCTCTAATTAAGAAACCTATAACCACAAGCCATTGAATCCATTACACCACAGAAATTGATTGGATGTCTTCTCAGGTGCATGTGCATGTGTACCTGAGACATTCTCAGGTGTGTGTGCTCCTGCTCTTCTCCCACACTCATACCTGGCGCTCCAGGTGTGCCCAGGGTGCCCTCTACCCCTCGATTGCCCTTCTGCCCTGGAACGCCGGATGGCCCAAAACCTGGCGGCCCTGGGATTCCTGTTAGACCCTGGTTTCCATGACGACCAAGAGACCCCGGAGGGCCCCGTTCCCCCTTTGAGCCTAGCAGCCCATGCTGAAACATCAGCAGCAAATCACATCCATGTTATAAACACTCCTACAGCTAATCACCACACTACACTACAGTAGCGCCTCAAATAAACAGCCAATCATCACACTTTCTCTGAATTACATAATAATACTACACTACATACTCCAATTTAGCATAAGCACTCTGTGGCACCAATGGAGGCAGTGCTATTGAAATCTATTCCTCACCACCAGAGTATACGTTAACAAGAGAAGAACTGTGAATCAGACACACTATTGTCTGTAAGGAGTGAGCAAAATCCACAATGATGTACACATTGTATTGCCTCAAGATAAGTGCTTGGTATAAATCAACAGAGAAAGACATTTCTTACTGAAAAATAATTCAAGCTATATCCCTGAGCATGCCTAAACAGTTAGCTGCATTCTTAATTAGAAGCATTGAGTGAAAGATCTTCAATGGATGTAATTGCGACTATCGAACAAAGTTGAGTTCAACGTCCATTCTTGTTCTTCAAGTGCAAAGATACAGAGGCTGGACCAACCGAATCGCCCTTGGGGCCCCGTTGGCCCTTGGCCCCTGGGTGTCCATGGCGCCCCCGTGCTCCGTGTTGACCGGGACTCCCCGGGTATCCTGGGGAACCTCTGTCACCCTTGCATGCTGGCCGAGGACTGATGCCTCCGTCCCCCTTCTGCCCTGGGTAGCCTGGAGGACCTGGTCTGCCATCTGGGCCCTGTGGTGCAAACCAGCATAGGGATACAGCCCAAGGAATTAACCATAGAACCATAAGGAATGAACAATTACATCATTGCCCAAAGACACAGACTTGGAAAATCCACCATAGAGACCAACAGCCTGACCTGCTGGTAGCATGGGCGAACTCACCGGAGGACCTGAGGGACCCATGAGTCCTTTGATTCCCATGTCTCCCTTCTGACCAGGCTGCCCATTCCAGCCTGGGAAAAGAAAAGAAAGAGAGATTGAGGAAGCCTAAGGTTGTGATTATTTTTTTGTTTCTTTTTTCTTTCAGCTCACAATTAGCAACCAACACAGACACAAGAAACCATGTGATGTGAACAAATCGTGTAATACACTGTCTTCAGTTAACACGAATATACCAGCATCCTGGGCCTAATCATGCTAATCACTTCCTGTCCTGAACAACTACGCATCATTTCCTGTCTCTCATCAAGCGTTAGAATGTTAAGGAGAGGTGTTACCGGGTTGTCCTGGCGGACCAGGAGGCCCAGGGAGACCGAAGAGCCCAGTTCCTTTCCCAGAACAGAGACATGACACGCCCTTGTCCCCTACAGCGGAGAGAACACGCTGCTCAGAACAAAAGTCCCAAATCTACCAAGCGAAGGCCAACAAAGGGAGGAGACAGGGTGTCCAAAATACACCACGCCAGCCTGACTATGAGAGAAACAATGTTACAAACCTGTGTTTCCGGGCTGACCCATCAGTCCTGGTTCCCCCAGAATTCCCTTCTGGCCCTTTGGCCCTCGAGGTTCTGGAATGCCTATCAGTCAGAAAATGCAAGCAGAAAAAAAAACATTTAAGGCAGGGACCTAAAACTCAAATCCTGAGGGGGGCGCTGTGCCTACTGGTTTTTGATGTGTTTCTGCACTTGAGTGCTTAATTCAAGTCATTCATTGGCTAGAGTTGGTACAACGTGTTTCCAAGACCTAAACTGGCTGCTGACTGAAAGGAGAAAAGAACATTCAAAAAAACCTACTTTTCAAGCAGATAATGCATGTGAAAATATGACCAATAAGCAGCGGACAGTATATGCACTTATGCACTGAGCTGTAAGTGCACTTACACAGTGAGGACTCTAGGCTGTAAGTGCACTTACATAGTGAGGACTCTAGGCTGTAAGTGCACTTACACAGTGAGGACTCTGGTCTGTAAGTGCACTTACACAGTGATGACTCTGAGCTGTAAGTGCACTTACACAGTGAGGACTCTAGGCTGTAAGTGCACTTACACAGTGAGGGCTCGGGGCTTACGCTGTCTACGGGCAGTAAGGTCGCTTATGCATCCATGATTTTGGGCTACCTGTCCTGCGGCCTGGGGGGCCTTGGTCGCCTGGGGGACCAGGGTTCCCTGGACGTCCATCTTGGCCTGGGGGTCCTGGGATGTATCCATCAGAATCACCCTTCTCTCCCTTTGGGCCAATTAGACCCGGGGGACCAGGGAGCCCTGGAGGTCCCTGGGAGAATCTTTCACCTGTGGAGAAAGACAGTGTGTGTGTGTGTGTGTGTGAGTGTGCGTGTGTGTGTATGGGTGTGTGTGTGAGTGTATGTGTGTGTGTGTGCGTGTGTGTGTGTGTGTGTGTACGTGTGTATGTGAGTGCATGCGTGTGTGTGTGTGTGTGTGCATGTGTGTGTGTGTGTGTGTGTACGTGTGTATGTGAGTGCATGCGTGTGTGTGTGTGCCTGCATGCGTGTGTGAAGGGGATATCAGGGTCATTACCTGGGGCTCCTGGATGTCCAGGAAAACCATCTTCACCTGAAATAAAGATGAGGAAGATGGTTATAGACACTGATTGGCTGCTAGTGACAGGAGGGAGTGGCTGAGAGATGCACGCCAACCATACCTGGGGGGCCAGGTGAGCCTTTGGGTCCAGGTGGTCCAGGTATTCCCTGCCGCCCTTTGCTGAAGTTCCCTACCAATGTCACCTGTGTGAGGGAACAGGTGTGTTCAGTTAGGCTCAGTTTCTCATCTAAAATACCTATAAATCAGATGGTCTGTGTCGGATTAAATTCCATGGTGTAGTGGATTATTGTTTCCTGAACAATTCCAAAGGCTCTGGAGCATTCAAAAAAAAAATTATTGAAAGAAAATAAGTTGGATTAATTTGAGTCCATTTTTTATCAATCAAAACATTAAACATGATTTGCTTTCCAAACTTATACACTCAAAAACTGTTTGCTCTCCCCATGGCCACACACACGCAAAGGCACAAATTCACCAGTATCTTGAAGCCACTTAAGGGAAGGGGGTATGGGCATCAGGGCCGAATCAAAGGGGGGGGGGGGGGCTGTGCTGTGGCTGTTTTCGAATCAGCTTACTTGCCTAGTACTGAGTGTACATGTTGTATATGACCCGTATGCAGCTTGTATATTGAAAAGAAAGCAAGTAAGCTGTCTCAGACACGGCCTGGGGCCCTGTTTCATGAAGCGGGATTGTAAATGGTAAATGGTAAATGGACTGCACTTATATAGCGCTTTTATGCAAAGCGCTTAACAATTGATGCCTCTCATTCACCCATTCACACACACACCAACGGTGAAAGGCTGCCATGCAAGGTACCAATCAGCTCGTTGGGAGCAATTAGGGGTTAGGTGTCTTGCTCAGGGACACTTCGACTTGGAGGATGATTGAGTTAGCTGGATAACTGCACTGAGTGAAAACTGGAACCCTCCAAAATCTGGAACGTGGACTGCTGTGAAAAGAGCTGTTCCGGGCTTTAGTCAGTGCAGTTATCCGGCTAACTGAGTAATCCTGCTTCTTGAAACTGGGCCCAAGTCTACACGATGACGCACGCGAAGGATGTGCTCAAAGCTGCATCATGGACAGGACCACACCATGCACTCCTGTCGACTAGGATAGCCAGACGGCTGGATTTAAACCGGAATGTTTAGTTCTCATTCGTACAGGATAATAATAAAAAATAAGTTATCAATAATGATAATAATAAAAATAATAATAATCACTCACCGACCCTGGAGGGCCTGGGAGGCCTGTTGAACCTTTCTCTCCCTAAACATAAAAACAGAGCGTCATACACACATGCACACACATACACACACATGCACACAAGCATGGACACATGCACCAGCTCTCTCTCTCTCTCTCTCTCTCTCTCTCTCTCTGTCTAATCGGTCAGCATTCTCAGACCCATGGTCGCAGTGAGGATGACCAGAATCACGCATTTAAAAGAAACAGAAACAGCGACCTCTGACCTTTGACCCTGGGATCCCCACGGCACCTGGAATCCCCCGGCGTCCTTCGTGACCCTGCGGAACACACACTCAGATCAGCGCAGCCAATGGGAGAGAGAGAGACCAGCGCACCGCAGAGCTGACGGGCGGAGGGATCTGGACTGCAGAGGAGCAGACAGGTCACGGACACGTTCACCTGCGGGTGGGTGACGATGTGGTTGGCAGGTGGTCGAGGTGAGGCTGAGTTTGTGGGTGCTTG
>NC_057938.1:3634853-3704853 GCF_018555375.3 Anguilla rostrata | reverse complement strand
CATGTATATGTTTTTTTCCAGTCAGTGTAGCACGCATAGGTAAATGTGTGTGTCTGTGGAGGGATACAGACTGGTCTGTGGTGTTTATGTGTGTGTGTGCGAGTGTGTGTGTGTGTGTGTGTGTGTGTGTGCGTGTGTGTGCGTGCGTGTGTGTGTGTGTGTGCGTGTGTGTTGGGGTTTGGTACAAGGCAATACAGACAACAAAGCTGGCATTAGTGCACCTTTGTCCCATTGCATCCTGGGAAACCTGGAGGTCCCATCTCTCCCATATTTCCTGGCGTTCCCTGCACAGACAGACACACAGACAGATATGACAATCCAGGGTGCAGAAAGGGGGATCTGTGGTGGATGCAGCCGTGGGGAATAATACGTTCACTCACTGGCAACCCTGGAGTTCCAGCAAACCCTGGTTCTCCTGGAGTTCCCTGTTGTAATCAGGAGAAATACAATTACCACACACACACACACATGCACGCACGTACACACACACACACACACACACACATGCACGCACGTACACACACACTGACAGGGATGATCATTAACATGATCGGCTCTAAAAAAAAAAAAGGGGTGTCACCCGGTTGCCTTTGAATCCACGGGCCCCAGGACGACCGTTGGACCCCTGTAAAAAGAGGGGGAAAAAAACAGTTTGCCAACTGACCTTCATACACACTGCGCCCCAGTCAAATCAATGCAAACACCGCTAACCAGCCACGCGGCACTCATGAGCGCGTGTAGAGCCCTTCACCTTCAGGCCCGCAGGTCCCACTGGTCCCTCGAGTCCCGGAAACCCGATCAACCCACTGGGTCCATCGATCCCGGGGTACCCTTTCTCCCCCTGTAGGAGAAAGAGGAATTATGGGCAGGAGGCCTGGTATGGCTGCCGGGGACACAGGGACCGATCCTTTAGTCAAAGAGGCTCATAAATCCCACTTCAGATAAATCTTCCGGGGATTTATTACAATTTATGTAGGTCGCACTGCTCTTGTTCCGTTTTCAGGTTGTTTTGACCCAGGCAAGTGGAAATCAGGCTAAAGACCAAGGTCAGGATTTATCTGGGGCTGGGAAATGCTCGTTGTTCTTTTTGAGTCCAAGTGCGCAGCGATGTTTAGTAAATGAACATCTTAGAAAGACATGCCAACAGTCACTCTGCACCAGAAACAAACTGATTAGAAATCAAGTCAGAATAGACCTGATTAGATGATGAATTATGTTCCGTTATTAATTTTACCAATGGGAGGACCGTCACAAGCAACACTGAAGAAGTCTGGGATGAGACATTATAGAATGCCAACAAGAATCTTCTGCAAAGGAATTCAAACAGTTTGGGAACTGTTTGACTGGATAGGGGAGAGGAAGTAGGGTGTGACGGGGTGTTAGATAGGAAATGGAGGGTTGGAGATGCGATGAGGGGGTCAGAGAAATGATGAGGGGGTCAGTGAAATGGTAGAGGGTCTGAGAAATGATGGAGGGGTAAAGTGAATCACGGGGGGGGGGGGGGTCAGAGAAATGGTGGGAGGTCACAGAGATGTGACAGGGGGTCAGACAAATTACTTGGGTAAGGGATGTACTGTGGTTGCATTAACCTGCTCACCTGGTCTCCTTTCACTCCTTTACAGTGGCACCTGGACTTCCCATTGCACACGCACTCCTGGAACAAACAGAACGACCGTCAAGGACAACCCAAGGGCAGACCTCCCCCAACCCCCACCCCCCACCCCCAAACCCAGTTCCAAGGTGCTTTCCCACAAAATATATAAATGAGGAATTGCTCCAAACCGGGAAGACAGAGGGGGGGAAAAAATGGCGTTTCCCAGGAAAATAGCCGAAATCGGAAGTCTGCTCTATGTCCAGCCTGCGTAAAAGGATGATGAACGCACACCTGGGAGCACAGGTGTCAGCGCTCTTCACCAGTTTACACGAGCCTCCAGCGTGTCCATGGCCCCAGGGTTGTGTGTTTGAGCGTGCGCGTCACACAGGACGGCACGGACACCGCTAATGAGGCAACGCTACACGGTATTAATGGGTGCAGTTTGACAGGGTGTTTCTGACTCTCAGCCCTACTTAAACCTGGCGAAATCTTGAGCTTTATGGAAACGGAGGAGTGTAGCACAGTGGGTAAGGAACTAGACTTGTAACCGAAAGGTCGCAGGTTCGATTCCCGGGTAGGACGCTGCCGTTGTACCCTTGAGCAAGGTACTTAACCGAAATTGCTTCAGTATATATCCAGCTGTATAAATGGATACAATGTAAAAATACTATGTAAAAAAGTTGTGTAAGTCGCTCTGGATAAGAGCGTCTGCTAAATACCTGTAATGTAATGTAATGTAAAAGGCATTTGAGGGGGTCGAAGGTCACTGACTTACTTGTGGTCTGTTATGCAGTGTGTATGTCTGTGTGTAGTGTGTAGTGTGTAGTGTGTGGTTGGCGATGGGCTGTATGTAGAAGCGTGCGCTATTGGTTGAGGCTGACCTGTGCACTGTACTCTCCGGACCAATAAATTCAGACAGAGCGTACTGGTAAACACGCCATCAAATGTGGCCCCCTTGGCTTATGAAAAAGGCACTTTAGCGGGTCAAATGTCATGGTCTTACAAACTTATGGTCTGGTATGCTAACAGTCTATAAGTCCAGCGCTAAATCTCTTGACTCTTGTTTGGGGTGAAATAAACAGGCCCAACGCCGGACACCCTGACGAATCACAGAGCCCCGTACGTACTGTACCACACCCTCCCAGTCCTGGGCTCAACGTGACACGCCACAAATCTATGCAGTGTATTTGTACACTAACCACATACACAAAAACATGTAATAATACGCTCAATTGGAAGTATTATCAGAAGTCTGTTGTCGGTGCATACACACACTTTTACAGCGATTGCACTTATGCAATATATACGCATGAATGAAGTCCTCGCAACGCACTGTTTTTTGACACTGCCGGTACATACCGTATGCACGTGAGTATATCTGTGAAACCACAGACTGCACTGCAAATACACACACACACACCCTCAGAGACTGCACATACACACACACACATAAATTAGAGAATATGCATACAGCACATATCTCAACTTGAGAATTAGTACTCACGCTCATACACATATGGTGATCATGCATGCACTTGCCACCCTAACAGCAACCGAAAAGAAAAGCAGCGTCTTTCAGATGCGCAGGTTCGTTAGGCCTAACTCTGGAGCACCACAAACGTTTCCTGAGCTAGCGAAGAGAGAATAGCCACATAGCTCTTACTTTTGCCTCCAGCGCCAGCGCGCTCAGGACCAGGACCAGAGCGGCGGGCAGCAGCAGGGCTGGGCACCGTGGGCACACCATCTCATCCGTCCAGCGCCAACGCAAACCGTCCTTCTTCTGTCCGTACGGTCACCCAAGATCCCCTCTCTCTCTTTCTCTCTCTCTCTCTCTTTTTCTCTTTCTTCCTCTGTCCCTCCGAGATGATTCTTCGCGAGGCGAACGGCGACGGGGTACTGCGGGAACCGGGGGGAGGGGGGGGTGATGCCGGGACTAGGGAGCCGGTGGGACGTCCCACGTGCAAGTTGGGAGTTTTGTGCTTATAAAAAAGAAAAAAAAAAGAAAGAAAAAAAGAAAAAAAAGGGGGGGGGCGGCGCTACCGCGTCTCTCCTGCAGCCGCGCGCGGGTCCCGCGGATATTTACCAGAGGACGATCCGGAGGGGCACACGACCGGCAGCGGGACCCCCCTACTCACGAGCCCGAAGGTGAGCCTCCTCAGAACTCTAAACTCAACTTCAAATCATTCAGACCCCTTTAGGGCCAGTGCGGGGAGAAAGAAAATGATGGGGCTGCTGCGTTTGCATGAAGAGTGCGGGACAAGCTGTGTGGACTGTGTTATTGCAATGAAGGAAGTTTGAATGGTGGTATTTGATTGGGCACAGGTTCTTCGTGACTTAAGCTACTATATTTTCCTTTTGCTGCTTGAATTGTCACGATGCGATGTACAATTCTACACCATTCTACACCACTGAACATTTACTACACACCATGCACCATTGATTCTGTCTCTTTTTTATCATTGTAAGTAGTTCTAATTATCTGCAGTACCAGCACTTAGTTCATGTTAATCCAGGTGTTCCTGTGCCATGTTAGTTTGGGTGGTTAGGTTGAATGGCCATTAGGAGAAGCAGTTATGCATCATTTCTGTGGGCACCACAAACTGCACTGGCACAGTAACCCTGGGGTGTGTTCATGTGGTCTAGTAAAACCGTATGTACCCGCTGCAATCACTAGCTTCATTGGCTGATTGCTTGATTGATTCCTTCATTCATTCATTCATTGAATGAGCTTGCCTTTGTATCTTTTACAGATCTATTTAGAAGTACTGCAGCGCATGCATGCAATCATTCATTCATTCATTCATTCATTCATTCATTCACCAACTGTTTTTGTTGATTAAAATGTGCCTTAAAACAGCAACTTTACAGTAATCCTGTAGTAATGTTTTTTTTTTCTTTTTAGTAGCATTTTTGCATCCAAAAATCTCTAACAACTTATAAAATATAAAAGGTCAAAATCAGAGCAAAATGTTAACATCTAATGAAAAGATCAGAGTAGAGTAATGAGTACACTTGACTTCAGCATGGAAACTCTGCCGAGGGTGGGGGGGGGGGGGGGTGGCTGTTTGTGACGTCCCACTAAGTAGTTTCTTCCTCTGATGAAAACTCAGTATCTGCTGTACAATCCAACTTTGACCAGGGGAGTCTGTATTCTGAGTTCAGGTGACAGCACTGTGTGTGTGTGTGTGTGTGTGTGCGTGGGAGCAGGTATGAGCGTGTGTGGGGGGTCAAAAGAGAGGTAATTTTCTTAACCCAATATCCCTGTCTGTTTCCTGTGTAAAGCATCTAGGTGTCGCTGTAAAAAAAAATTCAAAAAAGTATTTCCATGCAAATTAAATGGAACTGAACTGAACTGAATTGAGGTCAGAGTGCGTTTGGATGCCGAGGCCCGGGCGTGTTATCAGGACTCAGAGGCAAAGAGGCGTGGCCTGCGGATCGCGGACTGGACTCTCATTGGATGGCTGGGGCGAGGAGAAGCGCCGGCCGCATCAGCTGGTGTCACCTGACCCTGTGGTGAGAGCGTTCCTCCCTTTCCTCCAGTCATCAGCCGACCCCTTACACGCTAAAAACGCACCCCCTGCAAAATTTCACTTCCCGAATGTGCGTTTTTACGGGAAAATTAATCGCCTGAACCGATCGTCAAACGTTTGCCGGAAAGAAACTGGCTGCGTTGCCATTTAATTACGGAGGGCGTTTAATTAAACAGGGCTGATAAAACAGGCACTTAGCAAAATTAATACGCAGATAGCACATTACAGTATAAATTATCCTCCGAAACACTATGTTTCTCTCAATCATTTTAATTCATTTCACTTTATTAACAATTAAGCAGTTAATTAGGTGGAAAAATTCACAGCAGTCGACAGCTATCTTTCTCAGTTTTATGAAGTGGTGGGTAACTGTAGCGTATTTTTTTATTTATTTTACATTTCAATGCTGCAAGACATTCAATCACATCCGTGGATTAACTGAACACGTGTTTAAATCTCAGCCTCTGTGGGATTCCAGGGCTTGGTGTACATGTAAGGATTCTTTAAAATGCAGGTATTCTGTGGTCTAAATGCTCTTGAAAATGCATTCATTTCCGCAGCACTGCTATGAGTATGGGCTCAAATTAGTGCCAAAAGTATTTTGTATTTGTAAGCAATGACTTGTGCTTGCAACTTATGCTTCGTGTTTGTACCCTGCAAATTGAACCTGTAAAAAAACGTTGTTTGTGGATATAGATTTTCGTGAGGGGGGACGGTCACGTCTGTAAATTAAAAGCTGCATATGTTTTGTTATCTGAAGTGGTTTATTAACATTTGTGAACAGAAAAGGTACGAATGCAAAACACTTTTTACGTGCGACACTCCCTCTAAAGCCGGGCACCCACCGCACGCGTCGCGTATGCGTCGCGTAAACAGCAGGGCGAAGCAGCACGGCGCGACGCGTAGGGTGTCTCCACTGGTTCCGTTTGTGTCGCGCAAAGGATTGCGTAAAAGCTATATATTCCTAGTAGCTCTCGCAGTCTGCAGTGGGCTTTTACATCGTGTATTTCACGTTTGTTCACGACTGTTGATTATGGGTTAAGTGAATACTTTGGTGAGAGACCTTTTTCAGTTTGTTAATTTGGTAATATTTCGTTAACTCGTAAATAGCCTACGTGAGAAAGTAAACGCTTTCAAGAAGTACCATAAACTTAAATCGCAACGTAGCCTGCATAACAATCAATCTCAAACTGTATTAATTTATTTGCTTGGTTAACAAGCGTGCCAATTTCATGAAGAATATGTAATGATCATAATAATAATAAATAATCCGTAATCAACCATTGGGAATTCCCGTGTTGTCTTGCCATTCACGTCAAAACATTTATAGGATCAGATTTAGTAAAATCAGCTAATCATGAAAAAGTCAGTAACAGTTTTAATCTTGAAGGGATATGAACACCACAACGCCATGAACACCGGAAGCTTTGAAGTACAAGTGCAATAAAGGCTTGCTTACAACTTCATTTATAAAATAGGTGCATTTTCATCGGCAAGACCACTAAATAATCTGATTTTTTTAAAGCTCTGTGGATTATCTGATTTTTATTAACAAGCCCTTTTTGAAAGCACGGCGAACGAAGACATCGGAGAAGTCAAATAGGCTGAGCAATGGTTGGTTAAAAACTATCTTCCAATACTCGAGCTAACAAACCGCTGCTCGGTGCATTCCCTTTTACGTCACTCAATAGCCTACGTCTTTCTGTGGTGTATTTTCAAATTTACCCCACCCCCTCCGGAAAATAAGACAGCGAAACTAAGTTTGCCTTTCCCCCAGGTTCCAGTTATTTATTTATTTTTACAAAACGAAAAGGCTTGTATTTTTTTAGCTGCTTAAAAAATATCTGGGAGGTAACTAGGGACACACCCCCAGTAATATAAGAATGAAATATAAATCAGAGCATGTATACCTAGCATTTTAGAGCATATTTCTGTGTATAAACAGGCCAACGTGACGCGCGACAAGCCGAAAAAATAGAACAGAAGCGAAAAACTACGCTTCAGTTCGCTTGTGTCGCGCGAGCTTCGCAGCCGGTACGCGACGCGTTCGCATCTGGTGGAGACGACGTCGCCCGCTGCCGTTGTAATAACAGTACTTCAATCACGCTTCAGTTACGCGCGTAATACGCGCGTAGTGCGCTCGCGGCCGATACGCGTGCGGTGGGTGCCCGGCTTAAGCCGACATGCAACGCACAGTTTACAAGAAGAAAGTTACAGGCAGACGTTTGGCCATAGACACATACATAGACGCCGCATTGACTTCTTCGACCCGTTGCTGCGATACGTCAACGTCACCGCCATATTGGACCAGGCAAGACTGGCCTGAAAACTAATACAAGTAAACGGGGGAGCTGAGGTTTTTATGGATAAAAAGCACTGTAACGTTTACACTTCTCAACCGATTTCAACGAGTCGTTTTTATATTCAAGGGTTTATGATCTACGTGGAGTACAAAAAAAGTTTTATCTCCAGTTACTTAGAATCTCGATAGTTAGGCTATAGGCTAATCGCTGCTAGACGCTAAAGAGAGGCGTGTGTATCAACGTTAGGTTTACGTGAACTGAATTACTTAGCGTACATGGTGGAAAATTATTCATTGTCATAAGGAATTGCCACAGTCTAAAATCTATCAAAATATAACCGAACTATCAAAATCTATATCCACAAACGCAACGTTTTTTACTGGTTCAACTTGCAGAGTACAAACACGAACCATAAGTTGCAAGCACAAGTCATTGCTTACAAGTACAAAATACTTTTGTTTCTGTTTCAATTCGCAGTGTACAAACACAAACCATAAGTTGCAAGCACAAGTCATTGCTCACAAATACAAAATACTTTTGGCACTAATTTGAGCCCATATGTGAACTCATAGAGAATGTGAAAAAATAAACAGCGAATTACCTGTTTCCGTTGAAAGTGGGTTTAAGTGGTACTATCAGAACCGGTCTGAACGGCTGTAGGGTCAAAGGAGCGTAACCCCATTCACTTGTATACAGATGACATATATATACAGATGTGGACATTTATGTGTGCTGTCTAGTAGTGGCCTCCACACCCTCCAACAGTGCTCCCCTCTTGTGTAAACCCAGGAAACCAGGAGATAAACAGTTTCAGAGATTTACATGCTGTCACTCAGCTGCGTCCCCATGACGACACCACATTAAAAATGCCCCTTAATTCTATGGTAACCCTTTAAGAATAGTATGTTTTTTTCAAAATTCTAAGTGTTCTAAAACTCCATGAATTACCGGTAGTGATTGTTACGCCAGCATTAGAATGTTCAGTTGAGAACATTCTATGTCTGTATTGAAATCTTTTCACTCTTAAAATGGACAGCAGGGCGGTAAAGTGATCAGGGAACTGGGTGTGTAATTATCAGAGTTGCAGGATCAATTTCTGGGACGGGGGCACTGCACCTGTTAGCAAGGGGCATGTTGCCAGGATTGTTTCAGTAGTTATCCACCTGGGTAAAATTTTTTTTTTTTTTTTTACAAAAACCTTGACCTGAAAGCATAATACAGGCTAGAAATCAAATTTCAGAAATCAAGGCATTCATATGAGCATGTAAGCTGCAGACTCTGTGCAGACTATCTCCTATTTTACACCCTCCGTACATCTTGTGTGTTTCCAGTGATGTAAACTAAGAATGCACACGCCCACACATTCCGGTAATCTCTGTATATGGAAGAAATACTGGCACAACATTTAAGTGAAAAGAAGAAAAATTGAAAGTAAACATTTATTTTCTTCAACATAAATCCTATTCGTCATTTGAGGTGTTGCCTTGGCGATGCAGCTGAGTGACAGAATGTGAGTCTCTGAAGGTGTTTATCTCCTGGCTTCCTGGGTTTACACAGAGAGGAGAGCACTGTGGGAAGGCGTGGAGGCCTCTATTAGACAGCACACGTGCATGTCCACTCTATCTGCAAACGAGTAAATGGGGGGAACCTTCCGTGACTGTGCAGCCGGTTCCGACCGGTTCTGACAGTGCCGCCTAAACCCACTTTCAACCGACACGGCTAATTCACCCTATTTATGTTTTAACAACAGCTTTTAACAACTCGAGGAGCAGCTGTGAAAATCTGTGTCCTTTTATGAGCATTTAGATTGTAGAATGTATGCTAATTAGGGAGCTCTTATGCCCTTGACACACCCTTCCCTACTGGTAGACTGTGGACTCAGTTTAAGCTGAATGTTCTGGTCCTGGTAATCTGTGGATGCTGACACATTACATGCTAGCTGCCTAAAAATTTAATGAGGGGAATGGAGCTGCCAATTGGCACCTGTTACTCAAATATTAACTGTTGCATTGTTAAATTAGGAAAAAACGATTTTATTAAAAACACATTGGTAACAATCAGTTTAAAGGCGAGTTCTAATTCCAGCTCAAGAGTAGGATTGCTACTGTAGGACATTTAAGCACTTAAGTAATTGAAAATCAAAATCAGTCAGTCTCTCTCTTTCTCTCTCTCTCTCTCTCTCTCTCTCTCTTTGTCTCATCCAAGTCTTTTCAAGGATTCCATGGCGATACCTTTTTTTTTTAAAGTTGCCTGATCACAAATGCATTCCAATCATTGGTTGACTGGATTGTTTAATTGGCTGATTGGTTTGTTTAATTGGCTGATTGGTTTGTTTAATTGGCTGATTGGTTTGTTTAATTCCTCGCAGGTGGTTTGTACTTTTTCAGCTCTCCCAGCGAAGGGCCGATGGGGTGAGTTCAAACTTCCGAATCTCTGAGCACTCTGAACAGCCGCTGATTTTAAACATATCGGCGAATAGGAAAGTAGAAGCTCTTCACTTTCGTGTCGTAACTGCATTCAAAAGGACAATAAACGTCAGTAGTTGCAGCACTGGAATGTGTTGTATGTATTGGTATTTCACCAATGCATACAAACCCGAATGCAGCTGCTTTGGTATTTCACCCGTACTGTACTGTTTGTATAGAACATGTGGTTTATGGCGTTTTGTCAGCACGTTGACAGATGTTTGTATGAAAGAGCAGTGCATGGTGAACCGAACCCTCCCTCGGCAGACAGACGCGTAGTATTTTATCAGTGGAACAGATGGACACGGACGCAGTTTGTGTCTCTCTGTGCCCCTGCTGGACTGCAGTTTGTGCTGTAGTCGGACACATTTTCTCATGATTTCCAAGCTCACCTATGCTGAATCTCACTTGTGCTACAATAGCAGTACATACACTTATGAGACCTAAAAAATAAAAAAAACATAAACACATGAAATAGATTCTAGAATACCAAGTGATGTGGTGTGATTGGAAGATTAACTAAAAAAGGCTTCTGGTGATTGGAGGGTGGGGATTTATTTAGGTCAGTGGTGTCAAACTCGTTGCCATGGAGGGCCGTGTGTGTGCAGGTTTTCATTCCAGCCTCAGATCTTGATTATATAATTAGTTAAATTATTTGCTGAATTAGGGATGCAGGTTTGTGCACAATGGTGACTCGCCGTCTATGGTGACCCGCATTGTCTAAATAAAAATTTTCTTATATTCTGTGCTTCAATGCAGTTAAACGCATATGGCTGAATGAGTAATTGGACTCAATTAAGGCAGCATTAATTGGTTGGAATGAAAACCTGCGTACACACGGCCCTCCATGGCAACGAGTTTGACACCACTGATTTAGGTAGTTTGTAGTCCTACCAAGGATTAACTGTGAATTAAGAGTGGAATGAGCGGTCATATCAAAAGCGAAAGAGGCGGCAGGAAGGGGAACCGCGCCTATACGAAATAATAAATCACTCTTCTCCCACAGTCAAAACATTTAAGCACGATCTGGGCCCGGGGAAATGTAAATATTTCTGAAAAGCAGTTAGTTGTTATTTATGCATTGCAGGAAAAGAGATCTGGAGGACCGTGGGGGGGGGGTGCCTCATTCCGGAATGCGCATCCCCCCCACCCCCCCCAAGGCTGCCATTCTCTTGACAGTAGCAGCATGATGCCATATTACATGCCATCAAATTCACTGTAGGCTACGGAGGATTTCTGCATGTAACTCTTTTCATGACCCCAAATGTGCCTTGTTTATGGAAATAAATCATGATTAAATTAAATGCAGTGCACTCATCAGAAGCTGATGTCTTGCATTTCCCTGTGTCCCCATTGCTTTGCCATGATAGGAATTTGTTTTGTGATTTAATGGAACGCTGTCTACATTTCACAGCCCAGTCTGTGTCTCTTTGTGATGTGTGTTTTAGAGTACCTGTGTGTGAGGTGTGTTTTAGATTACCTGTGTGAGAGGTGTGTGTGAGAGTACCTGTGTGTGAGGTGTGTGTTATAGCAGGCAGTGTGGCACAGTGGGTAAGGAACTGCGCTTGTAACCGAAAGGTCGCAGGTTCGATTCCCAGGTAAGGACACTGCCGTTGTACCCTTGAGCAAGGTACTTAACCTGCATTGCTTCAGTATATATCCAGCTGTATAAATGGATACGATGTAAAGTGCTATGTAAAAAGTTGTGTAAGTCGCTCTGGATAAGAGCGTCTGCTAAATGCCTGTAATGTAATGTAATGTAATGTTAGAGTACCTGTGTGTGAGGTGTGTGTTAGAGTACCTGTGTGTGAGGTGTGTGTTAGAGTACCTGTGTGTGAGGTGTGTGTTAGAGTACCTGTGTGTGAGGTGTGTGTGAGAGTACCTGTGTGTGAGGCATGTGTTAGAGTACCTGTGTGTGAGGCATGTGTTAGAGTACCTGTGTGTGAGGCATGTGTTAGAGTACCTGTGTGTGAGGCATGTGTGAGAGTACCTGTGTGAGAGGTGTGTGTTAGAGTACCTGTGTGTGAGGCGTGTGTGAGAGTACCTGTGTGTGAGGCATGTGTTAGAGTACCTGTGTGTGAGGCGTGTGTTAGAGTACCAGTGTGTCAGCTCTCTGTCACAGTGCTTGTTGGTTGCTGGTTGCAGGGAGAGTTGCTGGAACCCTGCCGTGGGAGAGACTGCTCTGTGTGTCAATGTTTCCCGGCGAAAGGATCTCAAGTAAGTGGCCCTGACCTCACCCTCACCTTGAGCTCTTAAACCCAGGAACTCCGGAATTCGGTCCTTATCAACCCACTGGGCCAAACAGTCTGTGAGGTTTTATCTGCTAACTGTTGCTTGGGTGAGTGTGACAGGGAGTCTTTTTCACAGAAATGTTTGGGTGGAGGATTTTAAGTCCAAAGCCAGATGTTCTGTGTGAGGGTCAGTTTCACAGTAGCGGTATTTTTCAACCCCTGACAGCTCTGCTGTTAAGCTCGTGCAAATATTTATTTTCAGAATGCACCTGCGTGCATTTCTGGCCTTATTTAGTGTATTTTGTCGGCCCCCCTGTGGCCATGTTGAAAACTACAAATAAGAGAATGAACGTTCTTTTCCTCCAAGCTAGTTGTGAATTTTTGAGGTCCACCGTCAGTACAAAATTCAGTTATATCATAGCAGTCTGAGATATTTTCAGTGAATGGACATGAAGAAAATATGTGTTTTGTTTCTGAGAGCTCATTCCTGTTTGTAATCCGATATCCTTATCATCTATACTATCTTCACTCTAGGGTTTGCCGGGACCCCCGGGTTGCCATGGTCGACAGGGGCCTGGGGGCCCACCAGGGCTCCAGGGGCCACAGGGAGAAAAAGGAAGAGCAGGTGTCAGTGGTGATCCTGGGGAAGAAGGGGAAGACGGTGACGTGGTAAATTTTGTGACACCTTCATGCCTTTAGATCTTTGTTATTTACTGATTGCCTTTGCTGTTACTATTTGTAAAACAGGAGAGGGGAGCTACATTAATTTCCTTTTATATACTGCTGGGCTTATTTATCGCTATTAATACTTCTTTTTTTGACTTGATCATAAAGTGTAAAAAAAGGAACAATGCAAACAGTGCACTTTGTTTTGTTTTTTTACAGGCACGTTTGCCACTGCACCTAACTAGTAACTAAAACTTCCATGTAAAAAAATGCCTATCAGTTTAATTTATATTAAATCCAGCCCTGTGAGTCTGCGTGTGAGTATGTGTGTGTGCATATGTGTGTGCGTGTGTGTGTGTGTGTGTGTGTGCTCATTACTGTACCATTACTGAATATGTGCACTGTTTTAAAGGGCATGACTGGGGTCCCTGGGTTTCCTGGAGTCGACGGCGTTCCAGTGAGTAAATGATGTTAAGTTCAGTGATTCCCCTCCCAGACCACATCCCTTTAAGAGCACCTATGGAGGGCTGGAGGGCTGGTTTTAAGAGCACATCCCTTTAACAGGAGTAAATGATGTTAAGTTCAGTGATTCCCCTCCCAGACCACATCCCTTTAAGAGCACCTATGGAGGGCTGGAGGGCTGGTTTTAAGAGCACATCCCTTTAACAGGAGTAAATGATGTTAAGTTCAGTGATTCCCCTCCCAGACCACATCCCTTTAAGAGCACCTATGGAGGGCTGGAGGGCTGGTTTTAAGAGCACATCCCTTTAACAGGAGTAAATGATGTTAGGTTCAGTGATTCCTCTCCCAGACCACATCCCTTTAAGAGCACCTATGGAGGGCTGGAGGGCTGGTTTTAAGAGCACATCCCTTTAACAGGAGTAAATGATGTTAGGTTCAGTGATTCCTCTCCCAGACCACATCCCTTTAAGGGAACCTATGGAGGGTTGGTTTTAAGAGCACATCCCTGTAAGAGGAAATGGGGAGAGGCAGTTTTAAAATCGAATCCCTGTGAGATGGTGTGATTTAAGGTGATTTTAAGATGAACGTCCCTCTGTGAGGACATCCCTCAGGGTGATTGTTTTTGGATGTGAGCCCCCTTGTGTCTGTGTGCTGTGTTCCAGGGTCACCCCGGGGCTGGGGGTCTTCGGGGTCTCCCCGGACGGGACGGCTGCAACACGTCGAGAGGGGACCCCGGTGTCCCTGGGTTTTCGGGGGCGCACGGGCGTCCAGGGATGGCGGTGAGTGGGGAGGGGTGGGACTAGGGAACCGATCCCTGTGAGCGCTTCAATAACAGTGCTGCACAGCGGACTGCCACTTCAGTTCCGCGGTAGCGACGGTTGAGGCCCTAAATTAGATTTGTCTGTCAGCCAAACAAACCAACGCCTGTCCCAAACAGAACCTACTCTTACACCCAGCCCAGACCCCTGGGTACCCCTTCCCTGTGTGGTCGCTTCGCCCAGTCTTCATGCCTGTCTGTACGGCCCCCTAGTGGAGGAATTAACTTCCTACGGTGAACAGCGCAGAAGAATTATTTGCCTGACAAATGCTGACTGGAGACTCTCCTTTGCAGTCTTCATCTTGGCTCCCATTCCCACCCCCCACCCCCATCCCCAGCACAGTTTTGCATGAATTCGGTTTATTTATGGTATTTTTATGCTTTTCCTTTTAAGCCTAATGGTAACATTTTACAACAAGGTCACATGAATTGGCATTAACTAATGTAGTGGTGAACATGAATTAATGATGTACAAATGCATTAACAAAGATGTACAGCTTAACTTTTCAGTAGTTAGTAGTTAACAATTACATTAGTTAATGCCAATTCATGGGACCTTATCGTAAAGTGTTACCAGACTAATTATGGGTGTAATCTGTATGTATTCAGGAAGTGTATTTTAGTTAATTTTGCTCACATTCAGTACTTTAGTGCATTTTTACCTGCAGCTTTAATAGCGCAGTTAGCACAGCTGGGACTGTTGCTTATGTAAATAAGGTGAATGCGCTAGCTCTTAATTGAGCGCGGCATTCTCTTGTATTGGAAGCCGCTCCGCATAAACACATCTGCTAAGCTAATGTCATGTAATGTCATGTCATTTTATGTCATTTAATACCGTGTCATGTCAAGTCATGTCATGTAATGTAATGTAATGTAATGTGGTGTGTGTGATGTCATGTCACGTCATATTATGTCATGTAATGTCATGTCATGTCATATGATGTCATGTAATGTAATGTAATGTAACCCGCTGCATCTGCAGGGACATCCAGGGGTGAAAGGTCAGAAGGGGGATCCCATCTATGCCACAGCCTCCGCAGGCCCTCCGGTAAGCCGCCACCGTGACTCTGCTCATGGTCCTTTATCCAGTGCGCTACACTTTATCCGCAATGTTGACCAGTCCGTAACATCCTGTTTTTATTCTCTTATTTTCTGTGCATTTAAGTGTAATGTGTCTAAAATTTGCTTTGTTATTTAGGGTATTGCTACCTGTCCTCTCTGACCTATGACCTATGACCTCTCTGTGTTTAACAGGGTGATGCTGGACAGAAGGGATATCCTGGTGTGCCTGTGAGTGTGCTGATGTCATCAACACGTGCCACTGTCTCTGTCTCAACAAATAAACAAAAAACAAACATTCACAATAAAAAAAATAGTATTTTTAGTTGATATTGTGCCTGAAGTGTCTGTTTGTCTGCCTGATGGTGACCATTCTTTGTTGCCAGGGGCAACATGGTGTTACTGGTCCCAGGGGTCCACCTGGCTGGTCAGGACCAGAGGGGCTGCAGGTGAGTGCTTTGGTCTTCATTTCTGTGAGATGCTGATTCTGATTCTGATGGTGATACTGAAGCTGATCCTGATTCTGATCCTGATTCTGATTCTGATGGTGATTCTGATTCTGATCCTGATTCTGATTCTGATGCTGATTCTGATTCTGATGGTGATACTGAAGCTGATGCTGATTCTGATTTAGATTCTGATTCTGATGGTGATGCTGAAGCTGATGCTGAAGCTGATGCTGATTCTGATCCTGATCCTAATTCTGATTTTGATTTGATTTGATGTGTTGATCTGAAGCTGATTTCTGATGCTGATTTGATCTGAGCTGATCTGATCTGATCTCTGATCAGTTGCTGATCTATTGATTCTGTTGATGACTGATGCTGAGTGTCTGATTCTGATCTGTGATGCTGCACTGATTCTGATCGTCTGTGATGCTGGTGCTGATGCTGTGCTGTGCTGGGTTCTGAGCTGATGCTGATTCTGATGCTGTGTTTCTGGCTGATGCTGACTGATTGATTCTGATCTGATATCTGAGCTTTGATCGTCGATGTGCTGATGCTGATGCTGACTGTGTGATGCTGAGCTGATTCTGATCCTGATGGTGATGGTGATGCTGAAGCTGATGCTGGTTCTGATCCTAATTCTGATTTTGATTTTGATGGTGATGCTGAAGCTGATTCTGATGCTAATTCTGATACTGAAGCTGATCCTGATTCTGATGCTGAAGCTGATTCTGATCCTGATGCTGATGCTGATTCTGATACTGATGCTGATGCTGATTCTGATGCTGATTCAGCTGCTGATGCTGATTCTGATACTGATTCTGATGCTAATTCTGATACTGAAGCTGATCCTGATTCTGATGCTGAAGCTGATTCTGATCCTGATGCTGATGCTGATGCTGATGCTGATGCTGATTCTGATGCTGATGCTGATTCTGATGCTGATTCAGCTGCTGATGCTGATTCTGATGCTGATTCTGATGCTGATTCTGGTGCTGATGCTGATCATGATGCCATGCTGATCACTGATACACGACATAGAATACTGTGCTATGCTGGTGCTGGTGCTGGTGCTGATGCTGATGTTGATTCTGATGCTGATGATGATACTGAAGCTGATGCTATTCGATTAGATCTATTCGATGGTGATGTGAAGCTGATTTAGATTCGATCGATGGTATGCTGATTCTGATTCGATTCTATGGTGTACTGAGCTATGCTGATTCTGTTAGATTCTTCTGATGTGAGTGAAGCGATTTAGATTCTGATCATGGTGAAGAGCGATCCTGTTCTGATTAGATTCTGATTTAGATTCTGATTCTGATGGTGATGCTGAAGCTGATTCTGATCCTGATGGTGATGGTGATGCTGAAGCTGATGCTGGTTCTGATCCTAATTCTGATTTTGATTTTGATGGTGATGCTGAAGCTGATTCTGATGCTAATTCTGATACTGAAGCTGATCCTGATTCTGATGCTGAAGCTGATTCTGATCCTGATGCTGATGCTGATGCTGATGCTGATTCAGATAATGCTGTTGATTCGATGCGATTCGCTCTGGCTGATTCTGGTGCTGATGCTGATCATGATGCTGATGCTGATTCTGATACTGATTATGATTTTGATGCTGATTCTGATGCTGGTGCTGATGCTGATGCTGGTGCTGGTGCTGGTGCTGATGTTGATTCTGATGCTGATGCTGATGCTGACTGTTTAGTGAAATGTCCTCATGAGCCTCTGCGTGTGTTCAGGGAGTCCCTGGTGTGCCTGGAACAAGAGGAGCGCATGTGAGTCCTCATCGTCCATCACACACACGTGCACACACACACACAAACACACTTACAGCCGTACAAATACGTAAACTCACATTTATGAGCATACACGCACATGCACACGCACACACACAATTACAAACACACACATTCATATACACACACACTTATAGGCACACATATGCCTGCATAAACACACACACACACAGTAGGTGGAGACTAATGGTTCGTCCGTACAGTAGGTGGCAGTAAAGCTGTTAGCGTTTCTGACTGTCTTTCAGGGTGACACAGGCCGGTCACTGCCTGGGCAGAAGGGTGATGAGGTGAGTGACCTAACCGTGTGTGTGTATGTGTGTATGTGTGTCTGTCTGTGTGTGTGTGTGTGTGTGTGTATGTGTGTGTGTGTATGTGCGTGTGTGTGTGTGTGTGCGTCTGAGTGTGTGTGTGCACGTGTGTTTGGGTGTGTGTGTGCACATGTGCATGTGTGTCTGTGTGTGTGTGTGTGCGTGTGTTCATGTGTGTGTGCGTGAATGTGTGCGTGAGTGTGTGTGTGTGTGTGTGTGTGTTCACATGTCTGTGTTTGTGTGTATGTGTGTGTGTTTGATTAATAGGGCTGTGTGTTTCTGCACAGGGAGATCAGGGGATCCAAGGTCCTCCTGGACGCTTTGAGATCGTGGAGCCCCCAATCGAGACATACCAAAAAGGAGAAAGGGTGAGGCTGCACTTTGGTAACCATGGTTACTGTTAATACCACCGACCTGTCTCAGATTTCCTCAGATCAGTTTTCCACTTTCAGGGGGAGCAAGGCAGAAAGGGAGATTGTGGAGTCAGTGGTACTGACGTGAGTATCTGTGTGTGTGTGTGTGTGTGTGTGTGTCTGCCTGTCTCTGTCTGTCTGTGACTTTCAATGTTTTATTATTGAGGTTCTGAAGTGCGTTCAAGTTCTGCCTGGGTGAGAGCATATGCACATTAATAGAGCCAAATTTAGTATGTGTGCTTTGGGAGGGTGGGTGTGGGGAGGAAGGGTTTTCTGTACAGACTATTGTGACACTGCTGTGTTCTAGGGAGCATGTTCACCCCCTGGAGAGAAGGGAGAGAAGGGAGTCATCGGGCTTCCTGGACCTCGGGTAAGAAACGTTTGAGACTTTGCCCTTTTCAGCTCTAAGGGAGTATAGAATATTGTTTCAGGAAATGTGTGTGACCAATTGAGTTAATTTCAGTGTTATGTGATGTGATTGAAATCGATGTTCACATCTTTCAGCTCTGCAAGGAGGATACTGATCTCTGGAAAATATTTATATTTGTATTACATTTATATTGTATTTATCTGTGTGTGTGTGTGTGTGCGTGCGTGTGTGTGTGTGTGTGTGAACTGTATTTAACATACCGCATGCCCTACAGGGATTTCCTGGCCCCCAGGGTCCACCTGGCTACCCCGGATCACAGGTTTGTTAAAGTGTGTGAAAGTGTGTCCGTTTCTACATACGTGTGTCTGTGCGTGTGTGTGTGTGTCTGTGCGTGTGTGTGTTTGTGTGCACACACACGTTCCTCAGGTTCTGTCTGACTCTTATTCAGGGACCTTCTGGGAACGCCGGACTTCCTGGCCTGATTGGCAACCTGGGCCCAAAGGTGAGGTTTAGCGCCCTCTGCTGGTGGCCAGTTCTCCCTGCACTGCTGACTGCCACATCCAATTGAGGACATGGGTGTAAAACTTTACTTAAATCACTTTTAAGGGCTACATAGGAGACCCAGGACCAAAGGGTAGACCAACCTTTCAGTACATCGATCAAAATGGGGATGCAGGTGAGAAGAATCACTGCGGTGATCCAAAACTGACCAATAAGAATGTGCCATAAGGGTCACATGGGCAGCGAGGCCGTGGGCATGACTGCCACTGTGTGTTTCTGTTTCATCTCATTATTACATTTCAGGAAGTATTGGCAGCACTGGACCTCCAGGACAAGTGGGGGAGCCAGGGGACCCTGGGTGGATTGGCCTCCCAGGACTACCAGGGCAGTCCCTCAGAGGTAAGTCCCTCGTTTGCATAATATCCCAGGATTCCGTTTGTTTTGAATCCAAGGATTTCTTTTAGCTGACATCCCAGAATTCCTTCTGATATCCTGAGATTCCTTCCCAAGGTGCACCAGCCGTGTGGTAAACACAGTTAAAGTGTATACATTGCTCACAGCGGCGGCTCGATGAACTGGAGGTGGAAGGATTAGCCTCTTAGCTAGCTACCAATCAATAGAGCAAAGTGTAGCAGGAGGTGTCTGTCAATTTTATGAGTAATTTATTTAGCACGCAATTTTATTTAAATGTTCCCCAGCAGTTTTCACCGTGCCACGATTTTTTCTCCTCTGTCTGACATCACTTCCTGTGTCCTCAGGTTCACCAGGCCGGCCAGGTGGCCCAGGGTTCCGGGGCGCAAAGGGGGTGAAGGGGGACCCCGGGAGGTCCTACACGGTCCCCATACCGGGACCGCCTGGCCTACCGGGGACCCCAGGGGCCAAGGGACCTCCCGGTCCTCCAGGACCCCCAGGTATGCAGTCAAAGCCGGCGTGAGGTCTCCCTGCTTCTCTCTCTCCTGACCTTGACCTTCACCGTCGGGCAGCACGGTGGTGCAGTGGGCAGCTCTGTGGCCTCAGCGTGAGAAGGTCCCGGGCTGGAATCCCGGCCTGGGCCCGTCTGTGTGGAGTTTGCACGTGCTCCCCATTTCTGTGTGGGTTTCCTCCTCCAAGTACTCTGGTTTCCTCCCACTAACCAAAGACAGAGCATCTAAATTGGGGGGGGGGGGTGTTAACAGGTTGTTGCTGTACAAGAACATGCATGAGTCAACCTGTCCTGTGTACATTAAAGTTAGTAACTTTTCCCGAGCCATCCTCTTCCCTCTTCTCCTTCCTTTTATTAGAGGTAGAGGAGAGGACAGGATCTCACCTTCCACACTTCCCTTTCTTCTCTCCACTCATCCCACCATCTTTCTCTCCTTCCCCCTCTCCCTCCTCCCCACATTGCATTGCTTACCCTCTGGTCAGTATATGATCACCCCCATAACTGAATGGATTGTCCCAGATGAATAAAGCTGCAGTACAGTTTAACTCACAGAAGACCCCCCCCCCCCCCTTGTTGTATTTGTGGTCTCGCTGTCATTTCGTCATGAACTTGGGATGTGCCTGCCTGGCATGATGTCATCACTGTGTCTCAACCTGCCACGGTGTCATCGCTGTGTTCCTCGTCTGGTGTGATGCCATCACTGTGTTCCTCGTCTGGTGTGATGTCATCACTGTGTCTCAACCTGCCACGGTGTCATCGCTGTGTTCCTCGTCTGGTGTGATGCCATCACTGTGTTCCTCGTCTGGTGTGATGTCATCACTGTGTCTCAACCTGCCACGGTGTCATCGCTGTGTTCCTCGTCTGGTGTGATGTCATCACTGTGTTCCTCGTCTGGTGTGATGTCATCACTGTGTCTCAACCTGCCACGGTGTCATCGCTGTGTTCCTCGTCTGGTGTGATGTCATCACTGTGTTCCTCGTCTGGTGTGATGTCATCACCTGCTGTGTGTCTCTGGCTGAGGGTCTCTTTTGGGTGGGGGCTAAACTTAGATTGTAGAGGTAAGCGATCTGTCCTTCCTGTCCCAACAACTATCCTTAATAATCCTCATTCATTAACATAATCTTATTTTCATTATCATAATATTACTAGAAGTGTATCACCACCATTATCATATTTTGGCTGATTTCTCTTTTACTGGGTTACCCCTCTGACATCAAATTTGTTTTGAAGCGGGCTGCACGTGTATGTGTGCGCGTGTGCGTGCGTTTGTGTGTGTATGTGTGTGTATGGGAGTGTGTGTGCATGTGTGTGTGTGTGATTCACTGGTTCTGTGTTCTGCTCCACAGGGTATGCCTGCCTCCCAGGTCAGCCTGGAGATGAAGGAGACCAAGGCCCACCTGGAGCTCCGGGGGAAAAAGGAAAGAGAGGTGTGTGTGTGTGTGTGTGTGCGTGTGTGTGTGTATGCGTGTGCGTGTGTGTGTGCTTGTATGTGCGTGTGTGTGTGAGGCATGTTTGTGCCTGTCTGAGTAAATGTGTGGTGCATGTGTGAGTGTCTGTCAGTGTGCCATGCATGCGTGTGTGAGTGTCTGTCAGTGTGCCATGCATGCATGTGTGAGTGGCTGTCAGTGTGCCATGCATGCATGTGTGAGTGGCTGTCAGTGTGCCATGCATGCATGTGTGAGTGGCTGTCAGTGTGCCATGCATGCATGTGTGAGTGGCTGTCAGTGTGCATGCATGCATGTGTGAGTGGCTGTCAGTGTGCCATGCATGCATGTGTGAGTGTCTGTCAGTGTGCCATGCATGCATGTGTGAGTGGCTGTCAGTGTGCCATGCATGCATGTGTGAGTGTCTGTCAGTGTGCCATGCATGCATGTGTGAGTGTCTGTCAGTGTGCATGCATGCATGTGTGAGTGTCTGTCAGTGTGCCATGCATGCATGTGTGAGTGGCTGTCAGTGTGCCATGCATGCATGTGTGAGTGGCTGTCAGTGTGCCATGCATGCATGTGTGAGTGTCTGTCAGTGTGCCATGCATGCATGTGTGAGTGTCTGTCAGTGTGCCATGCGTGCATGTGTGAGTGTCTGTCAGTGTGCATGCATGCATGTGTGAGTGTCTGTCAGTGTGCATGCATGCATGTGTGCTTGTCTGTGTGTTTATGTGCTGTGATCGTGGCCCCTTTGCCTCAGGCTGTGCAGGGGAGTGTTTTTGTGAGGAGGACGGTGCCCCAGGCCCTGTGGGCCCTCGGGGGCAGCCAGGGCAGCCCGGGGTGCCTGGCAGAGAGGGCAATAGGGGAGATCCTGGCCCCCGCGGGGACGCAGGAGGACCCGGACACCATGTGAGTGAAGCCCCTCTAGCCCCTAACACAGTGCTGCTTCTATTACCCATCATGCATCGTGTCTCATAGCGATGACACGTGTTTCGTGTCTCGTAGAGATGACTCATGCATGATGTAACATTCTGATGACTTGTGCATTATGTCTCACAGTAATGACTCATGTATTGTTACTCAGTGATCACTCATGTATTATGTCTCATAGCGAGATGACTTGTGTTTTGTGTCTCCTAGTGATGACCCATGCATTTTGTCTCATAGTGATGATGTTTTTTTGTGGCTTACAGGGAAATCCAGGGTTCCCAGGTTTTCTGGGGTCAAAAGGTCAGAAAGGGGAACCCTATGTGGCACACATTAAAGGTGAGTCACCTTGTAGCTTTGGGAATATAATCTCCCCTCCCCCCTCCCCACTCCCCCTACACTAAGGGTTCAAGGAGCTTTCCTGGCTATTGCATGTATATAAGTGGGAGGATGTCTTTCTCTTCAGGGGTGAAAGGTGAGGTGGGCTTTCCCGGTCCCAGGGGCACCCCCGGTCTCAGGGGAGAAACAGGAGAAGATGGAGCTCCTGGTTTCCCAGGGGACCCCGGAGCACCGGTAACGCCACCTGCTGCAGCTCCGACAGGGTTGCGTGTTAGCGGCACACACCACACTTTCCACGGACTCCCCAGATACTCAACGCTGTGCTCTTAGCACTGAAAGGACGGAGTGTAGCACAGTGGGTAAGGAACTGGGCTTGTAACCGGTCGCAGGTTCGATTCCCGGGTAAGGACACTGCCGTTGTACCCTTGAGCAAGGTACTTAACTGAAATTGCTTCAGTATATATCCAGCTGTATAAATGGATGTACAATGTAAAATGCTATGTGAAAGTTGTGTAAGTCGCTCTGGATAAGAGCGTCTGCTAAATGCCTGTAATGTAATGTAATGTAATGAATGGTCTCTTTCCAATGCAAATGGAGTCCAAACAACCTGGCTCATTCTGGCTTGTTTTATCTTCTGGTAGGTGGGCTGTTTTATGATGTAATAAAGCACTGGAACTTCCCATAGTTAGGATGGAACACAAAAGTGGAGTATCTGGGGAAGTCCAAAGGGGTCTGTGCTCACAACAAGCTCAGAGGTCAGAGGTCAAAGTTCCCACACTCATTACATTACATTGCAGGCGTTTAGCAGACGCTCTTATCCAGAGCGACTTACACAACTTTTACATGGCATATTTTACATTGTATCCAATTATACAGCTGGATATATACTGAAGCAATTTCGGTTAAGTACCTTGCTCAAGGTCACGGCAGTGTCCTACCAGAATCGAACCTGCAACCTTTCGGTTACAAGCCCAGTTCCTTACCCACTGTGCTACACTCCGTCCTAAACTCACTTGCCACAGCACAATCACAGACAGAAGTCGTGCTCCATGGCCACCACTACAGACAGCGATGGAGGGGTTTGTCTTCTCTGGGTTTGACTGTTTGGTCTCTTAGGGTGACGGTCACTCAGGGTTGCTGGGTGACAGAGGGTACCCAGGACCAGATGGGTTCAAAGGCCCCCCAGGACCCGCCGGACCGCCAGGCCCTGGGATTGCGGGCCCGGTGGGGGTGCCGGGTCCCCAGGGAGATCCGGGCCCCCCGGGGAAGACAGGGCTCCAGGGAACAAAAGGCGTCAAAGGTAAGGACCCCGCCTTTGACACCTTTAGAAAAGTACATTCTTTTCCAACAGAAGGGAATATGAAATTTGTTCATTTCAATCAAGGGCATCTGTGCAACAATTACTTGGCAAAACCATGTGTAACCAAATACTAATTACATCCTCTATAGCAGTTCATTAACGTATGAAATCCCAGGCAAACGACAGGCTTAACATGAGCAGTTAAATTAACGAGCAATAACTGAAAAACCTCCTTTTCCAATTCACTTTACTTCCTTAGTGCACCCCAGAACATGAGTAGGGATTTAGCCTTTGGCTGTAGACTGGCCAGAAACGATGGTTTTGACAAAGCCAGCACTGTAACAATGTTTTTTTTTGTTTTTTTGTCAAATACAAGATAAATTTGCAAATAAAATACCAGAAATGAATTGTTCTGTGTCGGCACGGTACAGGTGACACACTGCCATGTATAAACCCGGAACCCGGCCCACCAGGACCGCAGGGTGACCCTGGGCCAGCCGGTGAGTGTCCTGTTGGTTTTCGTTTGGTGAATGAGTGCGTGTGATTTTGGGGGGGGGGGGGGCGGTAACTGGAGCAGAGGGACCTGGAACTGTGTCTGCTTCTGGTCAGGTGATCCGGGCGTTCCAGGCCTTCCAGGTTTTCCGGGACATTCCGGTTCTGCCGGCCCTAAGGGAAGGAGAGGCGATCCTGGGTACCCAGGAGTAACCACAGGTACCAAGACGAAAAAAAACAAAAAAAAAACCATGGGCTACCTGCAGACAGGTCTTACGCATGAATGTGTGGCTCTACGGTGCCCTCCATGACGTTTGGGACAAAGACTTCTTTTTTTTTTAATTTGGCTTTGCACTCCAAAATTTTAGATTTGTATTTAAACAATTCTCATGTGGTTAAAGTGCCGATTCTCTGCTTTTATTTAAGGGTAATTTTATTCATTTTGGTTTCATGAGTATTTTTATTTGATTGATTGATTGATTGTGTGATTGATTGACTGACTGATTGAGAGATTGATTGACTGGTTGATTGATTGACTAATGAATTGATTGATTGATTGAGTGAGTGAGTGAGTGGTTGATTGACTGATTGATTGATTGATTGTTTGATTGAGATTGAGGGGTGAGGGTTGATCGGGTGAGTTGGGCACGTGGTGCTGAGGGAGCGGGAGGAGGGTTGATTGATTGATTGTTTGATTGAGCATGCATTCCTCTTGCAGGGGTAAGAGGGGTTCGAGGTGATCCAGGACACCCAGGCCGTCCTGGGCGAGCCTTCCCAAAGGGACACCTGGGCCCCAGTCAGAATGCGTACTCTGGGCCAAGGTGCAGCGGCGAGGGCAGGGGTGCTCCAGGACCCCCGGGACCTCCGGGCCTACCTGGGCCACCTGGGACACCTGGGCCGAAAGCAGCTTGGTGACCTCCAGTACACACGGCTCAGAAGGTTGGACACATGAGTCTTATAAAGGAATGTGGAAAATCCAGGTTCAGAAAGTAAAAGTCCTCCTCCAGTGTTTTGTTCCAGTCACCTGGATTTGCTGATTAGCACAGTTCTTCATACAGGAGAAGGAACTAATTGGTGCAGTCAGCTGGCTGAGTTCATGGGCAGAAGAAACGCGTGGCAGGACTTCTACGTTCTGACCCCTGGACTTTCCACCTCTGTTAAGGAGCGATGGCAAAGCCCCCATAAGAACCTTTACTGAGGGGGAATTTTTTTGGGTGCTGGCCACCCCTGTGCTGTGGCGTCTCCTCAGGACCCCGAGGACAGCCCGGCAGAGGGGGTCGGAAAGGGGACCAGGGAGAGAGGGGGGACCCAGGCCTGACAGGTCCGCCCAGCCCCTGCCCATGCCCCTGTACCGATGAACCTGGGCCCCCAGGCCAGCAGGGCCCCCCCGGGGACAAAGGCTCCCCAGGTGAGCTTTCCTGCCGGGCCGAGCTCCCCAGTTCTGTTCCTGCACTCCCGTTTGACCTTCTCCCAGAGAAATTCAGGGACTGACCAAGGGGATCTCTGGAGAGCTCCTGCACCATTGTGTGTGTCCGTGTGTGAAGGTGTGTGTGTGTGTGTGTGTATGTGTGCGTCTGTGTGTGTGTGTGTGTGTCTGTGTGTGTGTGTGTACGTGTCCATTCATGTCTTTCAGCCAGAAAAAATCCTGCTATTATCCAAGCTGGACAATAAACATTGTAACCCATTGAAGAGTAGGATTTTTTTTTCTAAGTCAGTGTTTTCTAGAACTCATTTGCATTCAGTTGCCAGTAGTGATTGTTACACCAGCACTAGAATGTTCTGTTGACAATCCAATCGCATATGCGTGATCTTGCACCTTAGAGATTTTAACTTGAATCAAACTGAATTCACTAGGTTATCCTGGAGAGAAAGGCATGCTGGGAGAGGTCGGCCAGCCTGGCAGAGTCAGGAAGGGGCCTTCTGGTGACTTGGGTCCTCCGGGACCACCTGGGCACCCTGGACCTCCCGGCCCCCCAGGAACCTCGGGGGACCCCGGAAATCTGGGGCAACGCGGGGCGAAAGGTACGAGAATGTCCCGTACCAGAGTGCGCCTTGGCGAGGGCGGAGACCGGCACGCTCCGCTGTCGTAGGTGCACCTCTCACTGACCCGCTGTGTGGCCTCTGCGCACAGAGGAGGAGACCGTGATATCACCGTGATGTCACCGTGATGTCACAGACGGAGGCTATGTCACCGTACGCACCGACTGAGATGTCACGTTCGTACAGGTAACCGCGGTCCCCCTGGCAACACCGGATCTCCTTTACCTGGAAGGCCAGGCCCCATCGGACGGCAAGGAAGGAGAGGGGAGCCAGGCATCAATGGCCCTGCTGGGCCACTTGGACCCACGGGGCCGAAAGGGAGAAAAGGTAACTGACAACAGCGCAGACACACAGACAACGTCAGTGATACATGGCACGCACATGCGCATCTTTCTGATGCCGTCTCTGTGAAAAGCACCATACTGGACTGGACTGGACTGGACTGGACTGGACTGGACTGGACTGGACTGGACGTGGACGTGGACGTGGACGTGGACGTGGAAGTGGAAGTGGAAGTGGAAGTGGGAATAGGCAAACACGAATAAGAGCACTAGCAGATTTACTTCATCGCCTCGACCACGTTATTCACCTTAGCCTCATATTCATTGTTGTTAACTGTGATGTTTACCTTCCAAAGTACGGTATTTTAACAAAAAAAACCTGCAGTGAAGCTTTTCAAACTAAATTGGACTGATACTAAATACGTTTTGCAAAGGTGAGACTCTAAGAAAAGATGTGTTAATATCCAACACACTTTTACGCTACTTTCAACCCATTGTCAAAGTCAAAGTTACTACTTTTGTGTTTCAAAAATATACTATTTATGTGTTGCGAAGGGAGATTTTCACACGGACTGTGCTGAAAGTAACACAAAATGTGTTGTTCTTGACTAGACACGCAGGTGTGTTAAAAATCTGTTTCGAGGGTGTGCTGAGTGAACCAGTGGGGTGCAGTTTTGCGCATCTCACCGCCTCTGTTCTCTCCGGTAAGGGGAACAAGGCCAACCTGGGAAGCCTGGATCCAGGAACATGTTCAAAGGGGTAAAGGGGGACCAGTCGCGGGGACCACAGGGATTCACTGGTCCCAGAGGTAAGAGCGATTTTGGGAAAGCCAGGGTCCACTTTTGTCATCCCCTAAATCGAGGGGTGCGCAACCCGTTTCAGGATTTTGTGCCAACTTCCGCTCTTAATTATTTCATCAGCTCGATCGTATCGCGTTCTGACATTTGTGTAAAACACCAGCTACAGTTGCAAGGCCTGCAAGTGTTTATTCTTATTTAAGTGTTCGTGTAAGTAAACGGAGGCATCCTGTGATTTATTTTTTTTTAATCTTATTTTAGGTCAGAAAGGGGAGCCAGGCAGCAGTGGCCAGTCCGGCCAGGACGGGTTGCCAGGTTTCGCTGGGTCGCCAGGTCAACCAGGGATACCAGGGGCTGGCCCACCTGGCCTACCGGGCCATCCCGGGGTACCTGGAGGCCTGGGGTGCAATGGGTCACTCGGTTTCCCGGGAGACCAGGTGTGTTCTCTGCCGTAAATACGCATACGACGCTTTTAAAAAAAAATAGTGAATTTGTTTGACATCACTGTTTTTAAAATGCATTGCGAATCTGAAAGCACGAGTAATTTGTATGTTCACCAGCATATTCTGATGTGTTGCAATATCAATGCGATGTCGATGACACACCTTAGCAGTCCGGTCTGCGTCCTGTGTCTGTAAGGGTTTGCTGCTGACAAGGACTCACCAGGCGGCTACACCTGAAGTGAGTGTTCTTCTTACTGATGGAGTTGGGCTTTTCCCACAGGGTGACCTTGGGCACAGTGGCCCCCCCGGACCCCCCGGTCCGTTTGGGTACTCCGGAATGAAAGGTGAGGAGGCAGAAAGAGGGGACCGACTAGCCCTAACACTGCATGTGGGGGAGGAGGCTGGATGGTTTTTGGGGAAGGACACCGTGAGGTCATGGAGCTGGAGACTGTGAGGTCATAGAGGATGAGACTGTGAGGTCATAGGGAAGGAGACTGTGACGTCATGGAGGAGGAGACAGAAAGGTTTTGGGGGAGGGGACCCAGGGATGTAGCATGCATCCTCATTGGCTGGTGAGTCGCGTTTCCGTCTTTGATCAGGTGACATCGGAGACTCAGTGAACAATCCGGGGCCACCTGGACTGCCTGGTCCCCCAGGAGATGGAGGAAAACCAGGTGACGGACTCATATTCTCTATATATATATATATATTTATATATTTACACTGTTGCACTCACTCTGTAGTAAGGCTAAACTATGTGTGTCTCTGAGTGCACAGTACCTGTATGAGGTGTGTCTACTGCACATGGTCCACCTGCCCGAGTGTGACCAGTTGTGTCCTCGCTGCAGGTGGTGCGGGTTTGAAGGGTGACAGAGGGGACCCAGGTTTCTCTGGCCTCACAGGGAACAGGGGGGGCCCTGGTCCCAAAGCATGCCCTGGCCCACCAGGGCCTCCAGGTAACGTGTGCCCCTGCAGCGTCCCCTACTCCAGTACCCATACCAACCCCTGCGCTGCTCTACTTCCCACATCCCTGCCACTCAGGGGCCGAGAACTGCTGGTTCTCCACCCTCCCTTTACCTGGGAGTCAGGTGTGAAGGCAGTCTGGCCAATCAGCAACACTCATTTCAGTTAACCCCCTGAAGAGTCCGTCTTTTGGAATGTTTCTCTCAGCGTTCTGGAACGCTGTTGCTTAGATTAGCAGTAGTGATGGTTACATCTGCATTTAGAATGTTCAGTTAAGAACTTCTAGTATATGCTCACTCACTACCCTGCCCCTCACTCAATCCCTCACTCTCCTACATCTCTACTACAAGCTTGCTCATATGCTCATCTACCCCTCACTCACTCACTCACTCACTCACACACTCATAACCATACTCCGTGCTCTCTTGCATATTCTGCTACTCCATGCTTACTTACTTATTCCCCTACCCCATACTCCCCACCATACTCTGTTACTCCACATTTTCTTACTCTCCTTCTTCCTTCTCCACATTCTGTTCTTTGGTGTGTGTGTGCGCGTGTGCGTGTGCATGTGCGTGCGTGCGTGTGTGCGTGTGTGTGTGTGCGTATGTGCAGGACCACCTGGTTTCCCAGGTCTGACAGGTGCACAGGGGTATGCCGGCCCAGCAGGGCCACCAGGACCAAGCGGCCCTCCGGGGCCCCCAGGAAACCCTGGCCCCTCAGGTACAGTTCAAACCCCGAAACACAGTTTGATTTGACGGACGGTTGCCTTTTCTTGACCGTTGCTTGCGGTTGACACTCTTGAGTGTTGCTGTCGATCAGGTGCCCCGGGACCTCCAGGTATCGCCGGTCTGGATGGTCTGAGAGGCGTGAAGGGAGAGAGAGGGAGCAGAGGTGAGTTACCCTGAGACAGGGCGAGCGAGCACACCGACAGGGCAACATTACATTACACTCATTACGACACATTACGCTGCCTTGCACATGTCAATGAGCCAAGGCTCCATACGTGTGTGTGCGTGTGTGTGTGTGTGTGTGTGTGTGTGTGTGTGTGTGTGTGTGTGTGTGTGTGTGTGTGTGTGTGTGTGTGTGTGTGTGTGTGCACGCATGTGTGTATGCGTGTGCATATGATTTGCTGATGCCGTTACATTTGTTTGGGAGCATTGAGTTCAGTGTGTGGAAGTACCCCTCTCTTCATCATCATCTAGTTTGGATGTTACATTTTTCGGATGGATTTGCAGGCTCTTACGTTCTCTTTACCGGTGTGAGTGTGTGTGTGTGTGTGTGTGTGGGGGGGGCAGACATAACCACCCTTCTGAGGACTCCCCAAACTTCAGAGTCTGATCACTCTCACTTTCTCAGGCAGTGGTGAGTGGGGCCCCAGGGGACCCCAAGGATTCCCCGGGGACCAGGGACCTACAGGCAGCCCTGGACCCAAAGGCACATCTCTCTGGGGTCCCAAAGGACAGAGGGGGCGTGAGGGGTCACCAGGTGCGTAAGATTTGACACCCAGCACACCCCAGCGTAATGAATATTTACTATTATACAGCACAGCCCAGAGTAGTGAAGTTTACAATTGTACAACACACCCCAGACTAGTAAATGTTCACTAATATGCAGCACGCCCTAGATCAGTAAATATTTTCTATTATACAACACACCCCAGAGTAGTGATTATTTACTATTATACAATACACCCAGAGTTAAGATTGTTCATTATTATACAGCACACCCCAGAGTGGAGATTATTCACTATTATACAGTACACCCCAGAGTGGAGTTGTTCATTATTATACAGCACACCCCAGAGTGGAGATTATTCACTATTATACAGCACACCCCAGAGTGAAGATTGTTCATTATTATACAGCACACCCCAGAGTGGAGATTATTCACTATTATGCAGTACACCCCAGAGTGGAGATTATTCACTATTATACAGTACATCCCAGAGTGGTGATCAGGTACTAATATCAGACGTACTCCACAGCAGTGTCTGGTGTCTCTGATGTCTCTCTCAGCTGTCCATGTGATCTC
This sequence comes from Anguilla rostrata, assembly GCF_018555375.3. Lineage (NCBI taxonomy): Eukaryota > Metazoa > Chordata > Actinopteri > Anguilliformes > Anguillidae > Anguilla > Anguilla rostrata. The sequence goes on along the minus strand of NC_057938.1, from coordinate 3,673,919 downwards.
CACACAGGTGAACCAGGGCTCCCTGGTGATGCTGGTGTTCCTGGCAGAGACTGCTATGATGTCACCCATGGACCACCAGGAGAGCCTGGTAATCCTGGTAGACCCGGGCAACCAGGTGAGTGCATTTTCTGTGTGTGTCTGCGTGTGTATGTGTGTGTGTGTGCGTGTGTGCGCGTGTGAGTGAGTGAGCGAGCATGTGCATGTTTGTGTGCGTGTGTGAGTAAGCATGTGCACGTTTGTGTGTGTGTGTGTGTGTACTGTGTGTTTGTGTGTATGTGTGCATGTACATGTGTGCGTGTGCGTGTGCTTGCACGTCTGTGTGTGTGTGCGTGTGCGAGTAAGCATGTGTTTGTGTGTGTGTGTGTGTTGTGTGTGTGTTGTACTGTGTGTTTGTGACGTGTGTTTTGTGTGTGGTCTATCTTAGGTATTTGTGTGTGTGTGTGTGTGTGTGTGTGTGGTGCATGTCACAGTGTGGTGTGTGGTGTGTGTGGTACTGTGTGTGTGTGTGCGTGTGTGTGATGTGTCTATCTAGGTTTTGTGTGTGTTGTGTGTGTGTACTGTGTGTTTGTGCGTGTGTTGTGCGTCTATCTTAGGTATTTTGTGTGTGTGTGTGTGTGTACTGTGTGTTTGTGTGTGTGTGATGTGCGTCTATCTTAGGTATTTTGTGTGTGTGTGTGTGTGTGTGTGTGTGATGTGCGTCTGTCTTAGGTATTTTGTGTGTGTGTGTGTGTGTGTGTGTGTATGTACTGTGTGTGTGTTTGTGCGTGTGTTGTGCGTCTATCTTAGGTATTTTGTGTGTGTGGTGTGTGTGTGTGTGTGTGCTGTGTGGTGCGTGGTGATGTGCGTTTGGATTGTTTTTTCGTTTTGGTATTGTGTGTGTGTGTGTGTGTACTGTGTGTGTGTGTGTGTGTGTGTGTTTGTGTGTGTGTGATGTGCGTCTCTTAGGTATTTTGTGTGTGTGTGTGTGTGTGTGTGTGTGTGTGTCCTGTGTGTGTGTGGTGTGTTGTGTGTGTTTTGTGTGGTGATGTGCGTCTCTTAGGTATTGTGTGTGTGTGCGTGTGTGTTAGGGCCGCCAGGGGTTATTGGGCTGCCGGGGACGGTGCTTCCATTTCGGGGGGAAATCGGGGATCCCGGTTTACCAGGACGCCCAGGTCCGAAGGGGGAGGCGGGTCCCAGAGGACTCCCAGGAAGCCCAGGGTTTCCAGGGCCCCCGGGTTCCAAAGGTAAAGCCCCTCCTCCACAGGAGTCACAGCCAATGGGAAAGCTGCTGGACACCACTGCTCGCTCGCTCACTCTGGCTGTGGTGTACCTCACGCTATGTCCTGATAATGGACATTGCTTTTAATGTGTGTGTGCAGAGCACTGATAGATTATTATTCCCAGTGCTTGCTGATAATGGATATATTATCCATGAGTATGCACAGTCCAGTGGTACATTATTTCTCCCAGTGTTTGGTGATAATGGATATTATATTTATGAGTGTGCACAGTCTACTGAAACCTTATTTCTCCCAGTGTTTGGTGATAATGGATATTATATTTAATTTATGAGTGTACACAGTCCACTGAAACCTTATTTCTCCCTGTCTCTGCTGATAATGGATATATTATTCATGAGTATACACAGTCCAGTGGTACATTATTTCTCCCAGTGCTTGGTGATAATGGATATTATATTCATGAGTATACACAGTCCACCGAAACATTATTTCTCCTACTGTTTGGTGATAATGGATACAGTATCTCTTGTGGTATGCGCTGATAATGGACGTCCTCTCATCCAGGCGCAAAAGGGCTGATGGGAATGATGGGTATCCCAGGGCCCGGGGGCATCCCCGGCCCTGCTGGCCCCCCAGGATGCAGAGGAGACAAAGGGATGACTGGAGAGCCAGGTGAGTGCCGTGACACGCCCTGCAGGAACTCACACACACACACACACACACACACACACACAGACATGCACACACACACACACAGCAACATGATTTCACTCTCTGCCGCTCCACTCTACTTCCCCTTCCTCCATCACTGCTCTTCTTCTTTCCCTCTCTCTTTCTTTTTTTTTTTTTTGCCTTTCTTCCACTTCCTCTCTCATCCGACCATCTGTCCCCGTGTCGCTCTGAAGGTGCCAAAGGTCCTCCTGGGGATTTGGTGAACTCTGATCCGTTCCCCAGACCCGGTTCGCTGGGCCCCCCTGGTCCTCCGGGGCCTCCTGGTTTCCCTGGCAACCCGGGACCAAGCGGAGAAGAAGGTCCTGCAGGTGAGGCCGGTTTCTGCGGAAACTGAGTCAATTAGCGTCACCTGTTTCAGAAAGCGGTGGACATGTGTGCACATACAGAATGTGTGCATTCAGCAAGTTTTTTTCTGCGTATGCATATGTGTGTGTGTGTGTGTGTGTGTGTGTGCGCACATGTGTCCATACCAGGGAGAAAGGGTCAGCCAGGGTCACCTGGATTACCAGGTACAGTCGGAACCCCGGGACCAGCCGGAGTTCCGGGAGAGCCTGGCATTGACGGAGTGCGAGGGTTTGCGGGACCTCAAGGTAACACTGCCAGACGTCCCGGGACCGTAACCAAAAACTACACCCCCACAGGATGGACTCGAGCACTTTCATTCAAACACACCTATGCATGTGAACACTTGCATGAGCATATGATAGTGGTCCATCGCCATCTTTCTAATTTTCATTTCATTTGCGTTACTTCTGTTCGGCTTTATATCCACAGCAAATGTATAGCTTTTTAAATAATGTTATTGATTTTTGTAAGACTGCATATTTACAGTGTAGGTTAAGCGCTGTACCCTGCTAAAGAGAAGGACATTTCTCTCTTAGGGGCCCCTGGTCCGCCAGGTGAGCAGGGACCCCCAGGTACTTCCAGGACCTACAGTCATGGCTTCCTGTTGGTGATCCACAGCCAATCAGAAGAGATTCCTGTTTGTCCAGTAGACATGGTCACTATGTGGAATGGCTACAGTTTACTATACCTGGAGGGGCAGGAGAAAGCGCACACACAGGACCTTGGTATGAACATACACCTGACACAAACGTACACACCCACTCACACACACACACACAAATACAGGACATACAGATACATACACACAGACATAGGTATGCACACACACACACACACACACACATACACACAAACACACATGCACACACACATGCACACACACATACATGCCCACACACACATACGCACACACACGCACACACACACACACACACAGGCACACTCACACACACAGACACACACACACACCACACACACACACACACACACACACACACACACACACACACACACACACACACACACACACACACACACACACACCCACACACACAGACACACACACACACACACACACACACACACAGAGCTCACGGCGACGTCCCATCCCCCCAGGTCAGGCCGGGTCATGTCTGAGGGTCTTCAGCACCATGCCGTTCTCGTATTGCAACGTGGCCTCCTGCGACTACGCCGGGCGGAACGACAAGTCGTACTGGCTGTCCACCACGGCGGCGGCGCCCGCGGCGCCCGCGTCGGGCGCCGAGATCCGCCGGCACGTCAGCCGCTGCGCGGTGTGCGAGGCCCCCGCCCCCGCCGTGGCCGTGCACAGCCAGGACGGCGACACGCCCCCCTGTCCCCCGCGCTGGAGGAGCCTGTGGGCGGGGTACTCCTTCCTCATGGTGAGCGGGCGTGCGTCCGTCCCAGAGTGACCGTGCATGTGAGTTTGCATATGGCCATGAGTGTGTGTGTGTGTGTGTGTGTGTGTGATTCAGTGTGAGAGAGCATGTGAGTTTGTCTCTATACGTGTTGATGTGTGTGTATGTTCGTGTGTGCATGCACGTGTGTGTGTGTGTATGTGTGTGTGTTTCAGTGTGAGAGTGCATGTGAGTTTGTCTCTATACGTGTCTATGTGTGTGTATGTTTGTGTGTGCATGCACGTGTGTGTGTGTGTGTGTGTGTCTGTGTGTGTGTCGGTGTTTTTCAGTGTGAGAGTGCATGTGAGTTTGTCTCTATATGTGTCTATGTGTGTGTATGTTCGTGTGTGCATGCACGTGTGTGTGTGAGTGTGTGTGTGTTTCAGTGTGAGAGTGCATGTCAGTTTGTCTCTGTGTCTATGTGTGTGTGTGTTCGTGTGTGCATGCACGTGTGTGTGTGTGTGTTTCAGTGTGAGAGTGCATGTGAGTTTGTCTCTATGTGTCTATGTGTGTGTATGTTCGTGTGTGCATGTACGTGTGTGTGTGAGTGTGACAGTGTCCGCAAGTCGGTCTGTGTCTGCGTGTGTAAGAATGATGGCATATGTGTGTGTGTCTGTGTCCACTGTGTATATGTGCATGTTTGCATTTGCGCATGTGAGGGTGCACATGCGTGCATGTCTGGATGTGAGTGCGTATATGTGTACATGCGTACATGCGAGTGTGCGTACGTGCGTTCGTACGCGTGTGTGCGTACGTGCGTGCATACACGCGCGTGTTTGTACGTGCGTGTGTGTGACCGTGCCGTCCACGCCAGCGTAACTGAGGGCGTGAGGTCTGCCTTGCAGCACACGGGCTCGGGCGACGAGGGCGGCGGGCAGTCGCTGACCTCGGCGGGCAGCTGCCTGAAGGACTTCCGCAGCCAGCCCTTCATTGAGTGCCAGGGCCCGCGCGGCACCTGCCACTACTTCTCCAGCGCCTACAGCTTCTGGCTGACGCGCGTGGGCGTGGCCGAGCAGTTTAGCCCCGCCCCCGCCGCCGGCACGCTGAAGGAGGCGTGGCAGCAGCGGCAGACCACCAGCCGCTGCAACGTCTGCATGAAGGAGTGAAAGAAAACCCATGCCACCCCCCCAATCCCAACCCCGCCTCTCAGCTCCCTAACACCACCCCCCAGCCCTGACTCTAACTCCACCCCCAGCCCTGCCTCTCAGCCCTCTAACTCCACCCCAAACTCCACCTCTCACCCCTCTAACTCCACCCAAAACCCCTGCCTCTCAGCCCTCTAACTCCACCCAAAACCCCTGCCTCTCAGCCCTCTAACTCCACGCAAAACCCCTGCCTCTAACTCCACCCCTAGCCCCACCCCCAAGCCCTCTAACTCCACCCACCAGCACTGCCCCTAAGCCTCATGCTCTCCAAACACTAAGGCTGCGTTTAGATCTGAGTTTACTGCTTTCTCCCCTTGCTTCAAGGGGGGAATCCCCGAATTGCTGAGATGAAACCAAGTGGTGTTCGGTTCCAATTTATGAAAGAGGAGTGCGCAATTACATTCCCTCAATCCCTAAATTTCCCTCCCTCCTGCCGAGGGTATAGAATGCTAAAGGGCTGCTCACGCCCGTTTTTTTCGTTTGTTCCTGATTTATCCTCCCTTCCAGAGCACCTGTTAAGTTCACTTGTTGCACGGCACTGTATGGCTTACTCAAGGGAATAGAGCGAGGGAAGTGAACGTATTAAAGTCGATCCAACAGCAGCTCACATAAACCCTCCACTCCTGAGACTGCAGACTCCATATGTTTCCTCTTCATTTTTACCCTAGTGCAGCTAAGAAACGGCAAAACACAAGTGCTCAGCTGAAGTTATTGTAACGCAGATGTACATGTTCCTGTAAATGCATCATGTAGCTGTATCCTTAGTCTGCTGTCTGTATTTCAGTCCATTGGCTATTCCACACATTCTTTTGATGCACTAATACTCCGCTCCATATTCTTCTTAACCCTCTGAAGAGTAGGTCTTTTTGGAATGTTTTTTTTAATTTGTATTATTCTATTATTATATTTAAGACAGTGTTCTAGAACTCATTTGCTTTCAGTTACCAGCAGTGATTGTTACATCAGTATTAGAATGTTGGGTTAAGAACATTCTAATCGCACATATTTGTGATCTCACGTCTTAAAGGGTAGGCACTGAACGTTCTGTCGCCCTGCTGTCACTTTGCTTGAACAGAATTTTTTTTACAGCATTCATAAATCGCTCTCACACATACCCGACCATCTGTGCACTTGTGTCATTTGCTTTGTTAGCGATTACACCCTGTGGCACTGAATTTGAAGTGAGTGCGTGTGTAGATGATTTAATTTTAAAAAAGTGTCTATGCCAAACGTAATATATTTTACATTTGTGCCAAGTGAATGCAGTTGTTGAGATTTTTTAAGCCATAATGATTTCAGCCAGAGGAGGGCGCCATACTCAAACACCTCCAACTAAGCACTTACTTTGATTGTAATTGGTTAGATTCCTGCTGAACTCACTTTCCTAGTCAGCAGCTTAGGTCACAGGATATGTACAAAGAAAACAATTACACGTCAAATGCCAATGGCCAATGTCAGAGCTTTTTCCGGTTTTTTTTGTTTGTTTTTTTGAATAATTAAGCTTTATGACTACTGAAAATGAACTTTCTTTAACCTCCAATGAATGAAGAAAAAAACCTCAGTTCCTCAAACCATCGAAGGTATCTTACAATTCAAGAGCATAGATACTATATAGAAACTGTCTAATTCATTTACAGTATATCACCTATTATTGTAAAGTGAAGGAAACATGCAAGCATTCAAAAAACTTTCACAGGATCTAACAGGGGGTAACAGTGAGGTACCAGAGTATGCCAGTGAGGAAAAGAGACACGCGCATACTATTGCATGCTCCAAGAGCAGTTTAATGGTTCAAGCAACGCTTTGATCCGCAAAGGCTTTCATTAGGTACGGGTATTGCTCGAGGTTACCTAGACCTGACCAATAAGGGGACAGATCTTTGCACCCTTAAACTTGTAAAAGCAAACTGCTCCTGGTCACAGTAACCTGCCGTCAACTTCAGCTGTCTGGTGAATCGGGCTACGCAGGGAAAGAAACTGCAAACGCTTCGCAAGTGTCATAAGATCAGGGGTTAAGAAATCTGTGGTTGCTGATGGGCTATTTTAAAGTCATGCATTTCTAATCGCACGGGCTCGCAGCTAAAGGAGTAATCAGCTTCTTCGGTCCCATATCAGTCCGCATTTCGTAACTCCACGGCGTCCCTAAAGCCTTCCGTACACAGTAGAGATAACGTGGAATTTACGTTTACAAATAGTGCCGCACAGTTAATCCTTTAGTTCGACAGATGCAGTAATGCCTCCGTACGGGGACAGCAATCCGTACAGGTTACAGTATGTCAACGCACTCCTGCACACAGACAGCGCTTGGGTCGCTTGCAGAACTGCACTGAAGTTCAGTGAATTAAATGAACAATAGAAGATTACAGGTATTATTCGACAAAACTGACCCCGAGGCCTGCAAACAAAACCATAAACTACACGCGTACATTTCAGACGTTTGGCTTAGTTGATATAGAAAACACTGATTGATTGATGTCCTGGCAAATATTTTATTTTATTGTTTCTTTGTGATTGTTTTTTTTTTTTTAGTATATAATAAAACATGCCCTCTAATATTTACCCTTTATAAAGACTGTGAAACCTTCACATAAACGAACAGCCTCAATAACTTCAAACATTTACATGATTCTGGACTGGCACACTTCAGTTATCCATGATCATCTTACCATTTTTCCCTCCGTAATGGAGGCTACACTACAAAAAAAAATAAAATGAAAGATACAGCATCTCAAGGAAAATCCTTTCTCCACATAAAAGAATAAAAGTTATCCACGTACACAAAGCCTGCCCTTGCTCTGATATGTAAACGCAGGCTTGTTAAACAAGTCTCTCTCTCTCTCAAATTATTGATTTCAAAATGGTGGCAAGTTATAACAGCCACATTGATCCGTGTTTCACGACTACACAGGTACTGTTCAGAAGCAATGGATGCCGCATGTTTCTTAAAACGTGTCCCTGTAGCTCGGTCCTGTGTTCGTTTTCCCATCTCAGGTGGTGTACAATTGTGGTGCAGAAGGCAGCTGTAGCCTTGTTATATTGTCATAGATTTCTAATGAGCTATAATTGAAATAAACCTGTTCTGAAGAAGAGTTTCGTAAGGTTTTTTTTTTTTGCATCATTGTAGGAAGCTATCCTCAATCTGAATGACTTATAGTGTGCTAGGCTGTTGGCCTGCTGCCTCTGTGGGTGGAAGGGGGCCGCTAGGGCAAGCTAGCCCCTATGAAAAAACACATTGTTTAATGAAGGAAAAGGTCCCAGGAACTTAGCTACCATTTTTGACATTGGGTACGCAAACAGAGAAACAAAATAATTTAGCCCAAGGTTTTAAGTGATCTGTGTGGATGGTAAAAATCGGGTCGTCTTTGGAGTGTCACTACGGTATTTATGCAGGGTTTTGCTGTCACCTATTACCCTAGCCAGCGGTACACACCAAAAGCTGTACATCATTTTTTCCACAGAAATATAAGCACAGTATTCAGCTAACCGACATTCTTCAGCTTACCAAGAAATTCTGTTAAAAATATAAAATCAAGTAAATGCCTGGGCTAATATGATCATTCTTATGTGGGCATGAAATGGAAAAAAAAAACCAACTGACCCTTATTGGCCATCCCTGGTGTAGGACATGCCCCACCCACCTGTGACTCAGCAAATGAAAATCCAATGCTATGGACCAGGAGTCCTCAATCTTATCCATAGAAGGCTGGAGTGGGTACAGGGTTTTGTTTTAGCCCAGAACATTACTGACACCTGATTCAACCAACTAACTTATCCTGGTCTTCAATTAAGACCTTGATAAGTAGAATCAGGTGTCTTAGAGCTGGGATAATACGAAAACCAGTACCCACTAGTGCCGTTTTCAGGAAAGATTGGGGAACCCTGCAGGAGACTGACGCATAATGCAACACATTAACATTACGTTATTGGACCGTTATGCATTACGTTTCATTTCCCATCGTGAAACCGGGCCTCACGTCTCGGGTGAACTCGATAAGAATATATTGTTCCAAAGTCACAGTAACCTGCTGTTAACCCATCTACCGATGTGAAACTGCACACGTTTAACATTTGCTGCTCACAAACATGTGGCTATTAATGAACTGTTTTAGTCACGCATTTCTAACCACACTGAATCACAGGTAATTGTGCAACCCACCTCTTTATCCAGATATATGTTCACATTCCAACTGGCACCTTAAAGTCTTCAGTACACAACAGTGATATTGTATGGCACTTACATTTACAAACAGTATTGTACCATTAATTACTTTTGTTCAATAGAAGCAGTGCGTGATGCTTGAATGCCACGGTAAACGGGCAAAGGAATCTATAGAAATATGTACAGGTTACCTTCGTGCAGTAAACGCACCTCTCTGTTCACCGGTTGACTCAAAAAAAAAAAACGCTGCTGAAAATATTAGCCTACCTGCGCACAAAAATCTGTCACAAAAACTTGCACACGTACAATATAACAACGTGCTTTCATTGAAGAAACACTACATCCATTGCCAGACCAATAATAGAGAATATGACGTGTTTAATACAAATAGCCGACTACAAATAATGCCATGACACTTGAGTCTTTCCTCCACAGCTTACTATGGTCACTTTTTTTTAATTTTTTAAATTATTTTGCAAATAAATAAATCGGATAACGATGGAGTAGCCTAGTCTACAATGGAAAAAGAAATACGGCAGCCAAAGCAGCTTAAAATATCGAATTCATAATGTGTTGAACAGCCCAGTGCAAAATATATGATCAACTTGTTTTGCAAAATTGCCCATTGGCATGAATGTGCGAGTGAATAGTTTGTTGCCAATTAAATGTGAAGGGTAAAACAAATATTTTATGGAAATTAAAGCGACTGAACTCAAATTGGCTAATTACAACGATATAGTAGGCCTATTTTAAGCAGGGAGCAGTTGAGACCCCAGTTTGACGTCAGCCACTCGCGTCAGCGTCTCTTGGCAATTCTTATGTCAGATGTCCCTTCCTTCATAGGCACATCCTGCGATATCTCTAGTTACCCTCTTCCACAACTGAGAAATCGTTTCTGATTTTCTCTCAGCTGAAAGCACAACCCGTTTTCTTTTCTCTGACAACACTCAGTGTTCCTGTAGGCCGCTGTCAATCACATTGCACACCGTTTTTTTTCCACGATTGCGTTAATAAACATTGCGGTGTTTCATTCAGATTTAAAAATAGAGTGCTTATCGCAAAGCCTCTCTGATTACTTATTTAATGTGAAAAATGTGGGCTTTGAATGTATGACTGCAGTTCAGAAATCTCAAAGTCATTTCTTATTGTATAAGAAGCACGTGTTGTTCGCCGTTGCCATCTGAGCAGCTAGTATGGAGAACACATTTGATATTCCACAAGACATCGAATTTACATTTTATGTACATAGCAGACGCGCTTGTCATAGACAGCTAATTTTTCTGCAGTGTATTTAAACGGGCGGTTATTTACTAAAGCAATTCGGTTTAAGTAAATTGCTCAGTGTGGTACAGCAACGGTGCCTTACCAAGGATTTAAGGGTGAAACCTTACGAGAACTAACCATAAACCGCCGCCCACACTATATCGGATGCAGGCCTACGGGTGTGGGATTATGTGCTCTGTTTTAAGTATTACACATACGTCATAGCTCCAGACCTTAAACCTAGCATACTATGAACTATTTGGTCATGGGCTTTCCCCCCAAGAGCACAGCAGTTAATATCATAAAAACAGGAATACCACAATTCTAACCTAATAGGAAACATTAGGCCAACTTAAATATGTTCTTTCGATATTCACCTTTCGTCAAAGCATATGTATAAGTAGCCTATAACCTTAATAACCTTTAAATCAATGGCCTAATATTGATGCAATACAGACAAATTTCCATGCACGAGTTGCCAATACAGGGCGTTACACATTGATAGGTTTTTCATACACAAGGTCTAATACAAGAAAAATCATATTCTTTTAAAATATCAAATGCAGAATTTATTGTAAACCCAACTATATATTTTATTATTTCAACAAGCATGCGGATTTCAGGAAGGGTTTATTTAAGCCTATTTTAGCGAATAAGCCCACATGTTTGCATCCAAAGGTAGTATTTAACGTTCAAAATGTTTTTCTGCGTATTAATAAACACCACGCGCTCGAAATCAAGGGTATCTACCTTTACTACATATTCTGCTCCACCGAACGTTTAAAAGATTCCGTTTGATTGATGCAACGGCTGCTCAATCGGAGATCGAAATGAACCTAAACAAAACAGAGTCTTCACGTTGGATGTACATATTTGGAACTTTTTGTTTCCGGTGAATTTATCAGCCAATCGTGACAAGGAGGCGGGTCGGACTGCAGGGTTGTCACAGGGTAGGTTGTGTCTCCCTGTTTGAACTGTCCACGCATCGAATCGTCACGTGCTCGTCTTCTTTGGAGTGAGCTGGAATCGGCCAGAGGGGCTACGCTGGTGCACGACACACATACACGCACGCACACACACACACAAACACACGGCGCCTTGTCTTCGGTACTGGATTCACTAACTCCAAGGATTAAAAGGAATACATTAGAAACACGTATATGAACAGGAATTGCATCAGATTGATGGGATTACACACTTTGGAGACATCAGAAGTATAAGAAAGAAGAAATATTTAGCGTATTTATTTTTAATTTTATTTATTTGGTTTTCAGTTTTCCATTTGCAGGGATTTATCGTAGAAGGACTACTAACGAGCTAGCTATCCAAATGGGGTCGTATGCAAACTGTGCAGGTTTTGACTGTGCGTTTGGGACTCCGGACTAAAGTATGTTTCTGAAATTTATAGCAATAAAAGACCCCCCTATCTTGTCCAGAATAACGACTAAATGTCTGAGAATATCGCCGCAGTATGGATGTAGCTAGCAACCACGTTGCAACCCCGAATGGTCTCGATAGTCTCACGCTTGTTTTGGCACGTTGCCGTTTATTGAACCTTTTCGGTTTATTGAGGTGCGACTCATACTAGTTTGTTTTGAAATGGAAACGATATCAGCTCCGGTTTTCTCGCGCACGTGCCGGCGCGGAATGTTTTCCATTCAATAATACATTCATTTCTCCCCCCACCATCATGGCAAATCCAGCTGCAGACCAGGGTTTTTCCGACGTGAGAAAGGTGGGTTATTTAAGGAAACCCAAAAGCATGCACAAGAGGTTTTTCGTCCTGCGGATCGCCAGTGTCTCTGGGCCGTCCCGGCTGGAATACTACGAAAACGAGAAAAAATGGAGACACAAATCCGTAGCTCCCAGGAGGTCGATTCCACTGGAGAGTTGCTTCAACATTAACAAGAGAGCCGACTCGAAGAACAAGTATCTGGTGGCGCTGTACACCAAGGAGGAATATTTTGCCGTGGCGGCCGAGTGCGAACAGGAGCAGGACCTGTGGTACCAGGCGCTGGTCGACCTGCACAACAGAGGTAAGCGTCACGGGCCCGCCCCGGGGGGGGGCAGCAGCAGCGGCAGCGTCGGCGGCGGGACGGGCGGGGGCGACTATGGGGCGGAGGCTGCCCCGGGACCGGCCTTCAGGGAGGTGTGGCAGGTCGTTCTGAAGCCGAAGGGACTGGGGCACGCCAAGAACCTGACGGGGATCTACCGCCTGTGCCTGACGAGCAAGACCATCAGCCTGGTGAAGCTGAACTCGGACGCGGCGGCGGTGGTGCTGCAGCTGATGAACGTGCGCCGCTGCGGCCACTCGGAGAGCTTCTTCTTCGTGGAGGTGGGCCGGTCGGCGGCGACGGGGCCCGGCGAGTTCTGGATGCAGGTGGAGGACTCGGTGGTGGCGCAGAACATGCACGAGACCCTCCTGGAGGCCATGAAGGCCATGAGCGAGGAGCTCCGCCCCCGGGGCAAGGGCCAGCCGTCCTCCAAGTGCTCCACCCCCATCTCCGTGCCGCTCCGGCGGCAGCACCACCACGGCCACCCGCCCCCGAGCCAGGTGGGGCTGGGCCGGAGGTCCCGGACGGAGAGCGCCGCGGCGGCCTCGCCCGCCGCCCCGGGGAGGCAGGCGCGCTCGTTTCGGGTGCGGGCGTCCAGCGACGGCGAGGGCACCATATCCCGGCCGGCGTCGGCGGACGGCAGCCCCGCCAGCCCCAGCCTGGCGCGGGCGTCCTCGCAGCGGCGCGGGGCCCCCGGCGCCCGCCTCCACCCGCCCCTCGCCCACAGCCGCTCCATCCCCGCGCCCTCCTCCGCCGCCAGCCCCGCCAGCCTCTCCTCCAGCGGCACCAGCGGGCACGGCTCGGCCTCGGACTGCGCGTACCCGCGCCGTGCCAGCGCCACCCCCTCCGGCTCGCCCAGCGACGGCGGCTTCGTCTCGTCCGACGAGTACGGCTCCAGCCCCTGCGACCTCCGGGGGCCGTCCTTCCGCAGCGCCACGCCCGACTCCTCCCTCGGCCACACCCCTCCGCCCGCCCGGGACGAGGAGCTGAGCGACTACATCTGCATGGCACGGCCCGGCCAGCAGGCCGCGGTCGCCACGGCGACCGCGCCCGGCGGCCACAGCCCCGACCGCGCCCGTCCGCGCCGCCGGTCGCCCCCGCGCCTGGAGGACCTGGGGGAGAGCTTCCGGAAGCGGACGCGCACCCCACCCCTTGCCGCCCCGCCCGTCTGCCACCAGAAGACCCCCTCCCAGTCCCCCGCCGTCTCGCTGGACGAGTACGCGGCCATGACGCCGGCGCACGGGCACCCCGACTTCCCGCCCGCAAACGCGTACCCCGAGGAGACGTTGGATGTGCACACGGAGGGCGGGGGCGCTAGGTTAGGGTCGGGGGTAGGGATGGGCGCTAGGCTGGGGGACGACGGCTACATGCCCATGTCGCCAGGCGTGGCCCCCGCCTCGTCCCGCAAGGGCGACGACTACGTGCCCATGAGCCCCAAAACCGTGTCGGCCCCCCAGCAGATCCTGGGCCCCCGCTCTCGCTGCCGGCTGGACTCCAGCGGCTACGTGATGATGTCACCCAGCGCCAGCTGCTCCCCGGAGAACGGCGGCAGCGGTGGCGGCGGCGAATGCGCCAAGGCCTGGAGCGGAGTGGGCGGGGCCGAGGGCCGGGCTGGGGGCGGGGCCGACCCCCCAGAGGGGAAGGGCACGTACGGGGACTACTCCGCCGCTGGACCGCTACCTCAACCCGCCGCCGGCTGCAGAGGAGGCCCCGCCCAGGCCCGCGGCGGGCTCCTGCTACCATTCGCTGCCCCGCTCCTTCAGACACGCCCCCAGGAAGCAGGCCCCGCTGAGGAGGACGGCGCCTGGCCCCGGCCGGCCCGCCTACCCGGACTCCTCCTCTTCCTCCGCCAGCAGCGACAGCCTGGGCGCGCAGGACTCGCCGGGGGGGCCGCCGCCCCGCGGGACGGGCCGGGAGACGGGGGGCCCCCGGGCGCACCCGACGCGCCTCTCCCCGGACTGCGCCAGGGCCAGCACCCTCCCGCGAGCGCAGGACAGCCCCTCCCCCTCCCCCTCCCCGGGGCCCCCCAGCCCAGGAGAGTACGTCAGCATGGAGTTTGGGGACGGGCCCTTCTGCGCCCGCCTGCCCGCCTCGTTTCTTGCTCCCGAGTTCGCCGAGGACGGGGGCCCCCTCGAGGGGTGCACACCGCGCCCCTCTGGGTACGGGACCGTGCAGCTGGAGGCCGGCCGGACCCGTCCCGGGTTCGAGGGGGTTGACTTCGCCCTGGAAGGTCCGGTGCCACTGGTCCCCGGTACCGGGCACGCGCTGAGTGCCTTCAGCAGGGTGCGCCCCAGCCCGGACCAGAACCGGGGCGCCAGGCTGGTCCGGGTCGACCCCCAGGCCCGACAGCGGCACGGCTCCGGATCCTTCGGGCCGGGGTCTGGGGGCGGGACGGTCCGGTCCCTGCTCCAGGCCAGTCCGGAGGACACCAGACTGCGCGCCTGCGCGCCCTTCGAGGAGGCGTGGCCAGTCGGCGAAGCGGGCTGCGGGAGACGGGAGCGGGTGCCTGTTGCTGGTGCCGCCTCTTCCTCCTCCTCCTTCTCCTCTACCTCGGCCCGCGATCTGAACTACATGGACCTGGACCTGGGGAGGGCTGTGAAGCAGCCCGAGTGGAGCTTCCTCCGGCCCAGGAGCCCCCTCTCGCCCAGCCAGCGTCCCGCGCAGGAGGGGAGCGGCTACGCCAGCGTTAGCTTTCAGAGGCGGGAGCGCGGGAACGGCGACCCTGCGCACCGGGAGGGTAAGGTTCTCTCTCTCTCTCTCTCTCCCTCTCTCTCTCTCTCTCTCTCTCTCTCTCTCTCTCCATCTCTCCCTCTCTCCCTCCCTCTCTCTCTCTCTCTCTCTCCTCTCTCTCTCTCTCTCTCTCTCTCTCTCTCTCTCTCTCCCTCTCTCTCGTCTCTCCCTCCCTCTCTCTCTCTCTCTCTCTGTCTCTCTCTCTCTCCTCTCTCTCCTCCCTCGTCTCTCTTCTCTCTCTCTCCCTCTCTCTCTTCTCTCCTCCCCCCTCTCTCTCTCTCCCTCCCTCTCTCCCTCTCTCCTCCCCTCCCTCCCTCTCTCCCTCTCCTCCCCTCTCTCCCTCTCTCTCCTCCTCCTCTCTCCTCCCTCTCTCTCTCTCTGTCACTCCCTCTCTCTCCCTCCCTCCTCTCTCTCTCTCTCCCGCTCCCTCTCCCTCTCTCCCTCCCTCTCTCTCTCTCCCTCTCTCTATCTCTCACTCTCTCCGGTAACACAGCCTGTCTGTTCTGTATTCTGCTGCTTTCCTGATCCCTCGTTTGTGTTTTCTGTGCTGTAGTCTGGCAGCGAAGGCGCGCGTGTGTGTGTGTGTGTGCGTGTGTGCATGTGTGTGTGTGTGTGTTTGTGTTGGTATGCTTTCATGTCCCCCCCCCCTCCTTTTTTAAAAAGTTTAGATTGGGTTTTAGTTCAGTTAAAATTGCCAAACGTTGTTTGGGGTTTTCTGTGTCTCGTACCTTTTGAAGCTGCAATCTGTGCAGGTTTGTGTTTTTACTGTATTTTCCGGGAATGTCCACATCCCATCCTTTAGACTGGGTTCCAAGTTTACTTCAAAGCACCCAAAAAAATTATGAACTGATTGCAGTCCAAGGACAAGGACACTCAATAATGGAAAAAAAAAAAAAAAAACCATATTAACTTTTTCCTGGAGTCCATTTTAAGATAATTAATTTGCAGATAACTCCAAAAGGTGTCCTTGAAAGTCCTTGAATAACATTAGAAATACTGTAGGTTCCCTGTGCACCATGCTTAATTTCAGAGGCTGAAGACAGTCCCAAAAACTCAAGAAACGAATAGCTGTTTGTGTTCTTGTTGGGCTTTTTCTCCCTATATTGTCTGTGCTATTAAAGCCTTAACAATGCATTAGCCTGTCACAGCCAATCAGTGAAAGGGGGCGGTACTCGAGCTTACTTCCCTCTGGGTACAGCCGAAAATGCGGAATTTTCCACACATCTGTCAGGCTTGCTGCTACGACCAAGCTACATTAGACCAGGTTAGCCGATCTCATCCGCCCCAATTGGGCAACTGACGATATTGAGGGGATAGCTGCGTCTAGTGACAGAAATCAGTGTCCGTTAAAGTTTTGTCGGTTATTTGAACAATGTATTCTTGGTTATATTTCATATTTCCCTTGCGTAGGGAGAAATCCACTCAGAAGCAGAAGACAGGCGTAGGTGTGTAAGCAAAGGTAATCGCCACCTGATTGGACCGCGTATTTCAGCGTGACTCCTATCAGGTTGTGTCTTGTGGCATGTTAGTGGACTGTCCCATCGAAAGCATGATGGGATAGCGCCTGTGGAGAACTACTTCCTGTGTGGTCGCATTCAACGGTTAACATTGCATAGCAAGAGTAGACATTTCTTGGAACACCCTAGCCTCATGAAGAAATTGACGCTCCTCTTCTTTGGTATTGCCTTGGATCTCCACCCTACTACTGACTATGACCATGCTGATTTTTAATGCAATAAAAACACCAGGAGAGAAGCTCCTTTAGTTTTGGCATGGTACTGTGCGAGGCTGGGGAGGTTAATTCCATTTCACTTCCTGTCGGTTCCAGAAACGCAACTGAAAATCAGTTGATATGTTGAAATGTCCTCATGGTGCATCGTGGGTAATTTTGAATCGAAACAGGCGTGGTCCCCCGGCCCTGGTACAGTGCGTCGGCCTCTCAGGTGTGTCAGTGTGTCTTTCAACGAGCCTTCTCCAGGTGGGGCGAGTGTGTGTGTGAGAGAGAGAGAGTGAGAGAGAGAGAGAGAGAGAGAGAGAGCGCAGTCCAGGAGGGGTGTGTGAGCTCTTTGAAAATGGTGAAGGAATGCATGGTGGTGGGGGGGGAGGATAAATTAGGGGGTTGTGGACGTTATTTACCACTTTTTGGAGGAATTTTACAGCGGTGTCAAGTGCTTCTGTTTCAGTGGATCCTGCCATCAGCCTGTTTATAACAGGGACCCGTGGATGTGTTGTGCAGTCCCACTTAGCACACTGCTAACATCTTGACACAGAGCTGAAATCCGCGTCTTGACTAGAAACGATCTTCGACTGCGGTCTGCGACTGCTTGCACATTCAGCTGTTCAGTGCCACTGTTCAGTGCCAGCGACAATATAGAAATGCCACATCTCTGTCCGTGTTAAGGTAACGTCTGATCGACCGCGCAGAGTTTGAGCCAATTCAAAAACGTAAAAACGATCCCTGCGCCTCACTGTAGATTACACGACTAGGCAAATGATAGGAAGCCATCGGCGAAGATGGGCAGAGCGCTATACTATACAAACGGTTTTTCCAAGGAGCACATGGACTGTAATTTCTCCCAGTCATCTTGTCTGTTGTCAGGAGTGAGTACTCTTAATATTGGTAGCATTGCAGAGCCCTGAGATGTGAGCGTGGTTTCGGTCGAACGGTGGAGGAGAGAAAGAGAGACGGATGAGCTGTGAACAGCGACCGCTGTGATGTCGCAGCTCAGGGTTCGGGAGCAGGGGGGAAGCCTGCAGTGTCCCTTGCTGGGAATTTTCGGGGGAAAAGGGGAAAAGGGGGGGTCGCCTTGCTTGGATGTTTTCAGCGTTGCCTGCCGTGTTGCGACGGTGCGGTAAATAAATAACAACGGGGACGCGTTGGGGACGCGAGTCGTGCGGCCGGGTGTTTGGCCAGGTGTTTGGCCAGGTGTCCCTGGTGACTGTACAGGGAGGGCGGGGCCCGGCTTGCCTCGCTGACTGACGGGCGGCGCATGCAGTGTTTCACAGAGCTGCGGCATTTAGTAAATCCTTCAATCTCCCATGCACGTGACGAATCCCCCCCCCCCCCCAGCGTCTGCTTGTAGCGTGGAGGCCACCTGAATACATTTTTTATTCCGTTTTTTTTTTTTTTTTTGAAGTGCCGTATTTTTTTTTTCAAAACTCTGCAGAGCTTTTGCCGGCAAGAAGAGAGGGGAGAGAGAGGAGGAGAGAGAGAGAGAGAGAGAGAGAGAGATCTCTGATGAGATAGAATTACTCGGCGAATCAAAAAAAAGAAGGTTTTTTTACGAGGGGGATTTGCAGTTTTACTAGGGGAGCGTGGCGGCGTGTTGCCACGGTGACGGCTCGCAGCCGGCGGAAGCTGCGCGCTATCTCTCCCTCTCTCTCTCTCTCCGCCGGGTGCGTGTCCTCAGTTCACCCCTCGCTCGGGTCCAGATTGGCGCGCGGCGGCGGGGCGCTGGTCCCCGGCCAGGTCGCACACGCGCGGGCGCTGGTAAAATTAGCCGCCGAGCGCTTCGCCCGCCTCTAATCCGCGAGACAGCCGGCCGCTTCTGGTCCCGGCCGGCCGCCCCCCCGCTGCTCCACACCCACCCCGCCCCCGCCGAACATGGCAACCACACCGCCGCCCCTCCCCCCGCCCCCCCGCATGCTGCCCACAATCCAGCCCCCACCCCCGCGACATGCTGCCCACCACCCCCCGGCCCCCGCGACATGCTGCCACCAATCCAGCCCCCCCCCCGCGACATGCTGCCCACCACCCCCCCCCCGCCCCGCGACATGCTGCCCACCCCCCCATACGACACGCAGACTCTCTCTAATGCAGTGTGCCCCCCCCCCCCCAAAAAAAAATACACAAAGCCTCTTGTAACAGCGCTGGTCACTCACATCCCCCCCTCCCTTCTCGCCCCGTCCACGCGCTACTCTCACATCCACACACGCATCCTCCCGGTCCTGCTTGTACCTCTTTCTGTCTCAGCTGAGCTCACATCTGGAACAGTTACCAGTCTAATGCATGATTCGGGAAGCCCCTGGAATCGGGTGAGGGGCGTTGTGAGGTGGGGTGGGGTGGGGGGGGGGGGGGGGGGGACTCCTGTCACTGTGGTAGGACAGGCCCAGAGGGGCACATTTAGCTTCTGATGGGGAGGAAGAAAGAAAGAAAGAAAGAAAGAAAGAGAAAAAGAAAACAAAAACAAAGGAACAGCTGGCTTCTGGAGGAAGTCCAGAAGAAGCCACAATAAACTCAGGCCAGCGTATTAAAGCCTGTCTTGTGTGTTTGCATTTAAACTGTAAGCAGACTTCTGGGCTGCATGTGTCTGTCTGAGAGCCCCCAGGCCCACTACAGCCTTATATCCAGAAGGGTTTATACAGACCTACAGCCTTATATCCAGAAATGCTTATACAGGCCTATAGCCTTATATCCAGAAGTGCTTATACAGACCTATAGCCTTATATCCAGAAGTGTTTATACAGACCTATAGCCTTATATCCAGTAGTGCTTATACAGACCTATAGCCTTATATCCAGAAGTGCTTATACAGGCCTATAGCCTTATATCCAGTAGTGCTTATACAGGCCTATAGCCTTATATCCAGAAGTGCTTATACAGGCCTATAGCCTTATATCCAGAAATGCTTATACAGGCCTATAGCCTTATATCCAGTAGTGCTTATACAGGCCTATAGCCTTATATCCAGAAGTGCTTATACAGGCCTATAGCCTTATATCCAGAAGTGCTTATACAGGCCTATAGCCTTATATCCAGAAGTGCTTATACAGGCCTATAGCCTTATATCCAGAAGTGCTTATACAGGCCTATAGCCTTATATCCAGAAGTGCTTATACAGGCCTATAGCCTTATATCCAGTAGTGCTTATACAGGCCTATAGCCTTATATCCAGAAGTGCTTATACAGGCCTATAGCCTTATATCCAGAATGCTTATACAGGCCTAAGCCTTATATCCAGAAGTGCTTATACAGGCCTATAGCTTATATCCAGAAGTGCTTATACAGGCCTATAGCCTTATATCCAGAAGTGCTTATACAGGCCTATAGCCTTATATCCAGAAGTGCTTATACAGGCCTATAGCCTTATATCCAGAAGTGCTTATACAGGCCAATGTATCCATTTGTTTTCATTGTCTCCTGCGTGCTTGGCGCGTTCAGAGCCAGCGTTCAGTGATTTGTGGCTTCCGCAATTTCAGGACAGTTGGGCGTTTTGAGTGTCGAGTGTTTTCAAGGCTGCGCGGTCGGGGGTAAGTGTGTGTTTTTTTTTAGGGGTTTCCCTTTGCCGCTGGGCCGTTGAGATGGGAGAGATGGGCGTCCCAGCAGAACACGGGTCAGAACTCCCTCGTCGGCCGCCCGTCACCAGGCCGTGTGGTAACTTTAAACACCAGCGCTTACCGGGGGGACTTAGCGTGGGGCTCACCGTCTTCCCCAATACAGCTCCCTCAGCTCGCGGGGGCAAATCATTGCGGTTCGCTGCTGAGTACAGGGGATGCTTTTTTGGTTGAAACCTTTTAGCGGTAATCTTTTTGATCCTTCTCCTTTGTTGCCCCCCCCCCCCCCCCCCGCCCCCGGACTCCCCGGTGAAGCGCACCTTTAATCTCGCTCCCCGCCCCGTACGGGCGATGGGGGAAAAGCATGCCCAAAAGACGTGTGTAATTATCGGAGTCCAGGCCTACCCGGTTTGGGCCCTGCAGCGTTCTGCGTGAAAGGGGATTTAGAGGGGTATGGAAATTTCACGCTTCTGCTCTGCATTGTGTATCAAGGATCAGTTTGATGTAAAACAATAATAATAATAATAATAATAATACATTTGCTGCAGTGGAATGGTCTGACTAAGGACTATGGACCAAAACATCAGCACTTTATTCAACGAAGCAATAAAATAGTGGGCTTTGTCAGGTTCTTTTCAAGTGTGTGGGAGCTTAATATTTGTAAAAAAAAATTTATGTAAAAAATCAAGGTTTACGTTAGTAATGAAACTCTAAGCTAGCATTGTGTTAGCTTGCTATGAACTCAGTTTTCACAATTAGGTTGCTAGCTAGTGCTCCTCATTTGTGGGAAAAGTTGAGATGCTTCCCACCTGGGGCCTGTGTGTGTGTGTGTGTGTGTGTGTGTGTGTGTGTGTGTGTGTGTGCGTGTGCCTGTGTGTGTGTGTGTGTGTGTGTGTGTGTGTGTGTGTGTGTGTGTGTGTGTGTGTGTGTGTGTGTGTGTGTGTGTGTGTGTGTGTGTGTGTAGAGGCTGGGTATTGGTGTGTCTCAGCTTGTAGGTCAGACATCTGGATGCGCAGAAGCAGTTTTTTACATCTTTAAAGGAGTGGCATTTGGCTCTCTCTCACGCTTTCTCTCTCTCTCTCTCTGTCTCTCTCTCTCTCTCTCTCTCTCCTCTTTTCAAACAGTCAGCCTGCTCCTGTTAATGCTGAACCCCCCCCTCCCCAAAAAAAAAGGATGAATCATATTGGTTTGGCTTATACTGTTTCTTTGTATTCCCATTATAAAATACCAGTTCCTTTAACCCAGATATTTTCCCAGCATGCATTATGAAAAGAAATATCTGGAAACTGTTTACATCCCTTCTTAAAAGGATGTCTCTGAGTGGGTATAGCTGTCTTGCTTTCTGCCTGGCTGCACCTAGTTTATTTCCTTGAACTTAGAAATCACAACTTACAAATTGTGTAAGTCAATTAATCTCAACAAATGTGTGTCTTTGTTTGTTGAGCAAAGATATGACTTGCGAGTGTTTGCGCCTGTGTGTGTGTGTGTACGCGCCCCTGCGTGTACCTGTGTGTGTGTGTGTGTGTGTACGCGCCCCTGCGTGTACCTGTGTGTGTGTGTGTGTGTGTGTGTGTGTGTGTGTGTGTGGTATGTATGCATTTTTCTGTGTGTGTTTGTGTGCATGCGTGTGCCTGTCTGTGCGTGTTTGGGGGGAATTTCTCTGGGATACACTCAGACTAAATGACATAGGTGGCGGAGGTATGCGCGATGCAGTAATTCTATACCGCCCCTGCTCTTCTGTTGCCTGTGCTTAGCGCTGAGGGCACTTCAGGGTGTTGAGTAAATGCCTTTGGTGCATACAGTCCCGCCCCCTCGCCTCCGATTGGTCCCCTGCTGTTCTCCTGCAGGGCCGAGCAGCCAATGGGAGCGCGAGCTCTCCCACGTGCCGTGGCAGAAACAGTGAGTGTGGGGAAGGAAAATGAGTGATGTGTTCTGTTCATGTGAGAGGACGGTTGAGAGGAGAAGCTGCTGACTGTGTGTGTGTGTGTGTGTGTGTGTGTGTCAGCTCCTGCAGCCGGCAGGGAAACAAGAGCCTTCCTGTAGAACTCAGCCCCTCTGCTGCCCCAAAAACATCACAACTTACACTCGCACACATTCATACACACACACACACGTATATACACACGCACACACATACATGCATGTACGTACACACACACACACACACACACACACTCAGACAGACAGGCATGCATACACACACACACACACACACACACACACAGACAGGCATGCATGCGCACAGAGACACACACAAACCGTTTGGGCACAGACTCCTCCGGTCGGGTTTAAATATTGCCTTGAGCGCAGAGGTTTGTGTTTACATAAACTCGTGGCTTATAATTTTACACTCTGCAATTTACGATAACATTTTTGGTTTTCTAAGTAAAGAGAGGCCGGTCTTAAAATTTCAGATCCATAAAAGATGTTGACACCGAGGGCTGGCCGATCGAAGGCGGTGGCTTTTTCGTTCCCGCGTCGTTCGAACGCGGGGGGGGGGAGCGCTCTGCCAGCGTTTCATGCGCGTCTGTGTTAGCGTGGCAACGTTGTGTGTGACAGACGATGATAACGTTTATGTTCTGTGTATGCGCGCACGCTCTCGTGTGAAATTTAATCCGTTAATTTCACGTTAAAAATAAAAAAAATCTCGTATTTGTTCGCCAAATTGTTCACTCTAACTGGATATTGGCTAATCCATAAAATATCCCCGGTGATATCAGTACTAAAAATTTCATATGGGATCCCCCCCTTCTCATTACATTACATTACAGGCATTTAGCCGTCGCTCTTATCCAGAGCGACTTACACAACTTTTTTTTTTAACGTAGCATTAACAGTGTCTTTCCTGGGACTCGAGCCTGTGACCGTTGGGTTGCCAGGTCTGCTCCTTGCCCATTATACTATGCTGCCACCCCTCCCCCGTTACAGATTCCACAAGGAGAAAGAGTTTTTATTTTACTGTTGCATCCAGTTCTTACTCTGGTCTTATCTCCTTGTCTCTCCTCTTCTTTTTTTTTTTTTTTTTGTAGAATGAAGACGTGGACTCCTCTGCAAACCCCACAGACCCTGACCCTCTCCTTCCGTAGATGCCCTGAATCAGGCAGTTTGTCCTGGCGACAAGCACAGTCCACTCTGATTCCACTGCCTGTTCTCCCTCTGTGAAGCTGCGCAGTGATCTCCTAGCGGGAGCTCAGTTCACTCGCCACAGTTACCGCGCGTAGCACAGGGACGGTGACGCGGTTTCCTGTGTCAGGGATGGAAGGGCACAGTTAGCGTAGCTGTTCTCTGTGTCGCCGTACAACACGGTCGGCCTGTCGGTGACCGCAGATATGCGAACGACTCTCAGAAATGGTATGGCACAGTTACCTTTTCAGTTATAATTCAGCACAGTTAACCTTCTCAGTAATAACTGAGCACAGTTACTCAGCGATGGATGAGGCCTAACACAGTTGTGCCTGTGACTACAATGCACAGTTTCTCTCTCAGTGACTATACAGTGGTTATAGCACAGTTCCTCTCTCTGATGGTGCAACAGTTGTGTTCTCAGTTAGTGTAGCAGTTATTTTGTCCTCTCATCTGAAATATAGCCCAGTTTCGCTCTCAGTTACTGTACAGCACTGTTAAGTTTTCGGTTGAAATATAGCACTTTTGTCCATGACCGCAGAGCACAGTTGCTCTCTGTGGTATTACAGCACAGTTATGATACAGCACAGTTACTCTCTCTGGTTTTACAGCACAGTTATGATACAGCACAGTTACTCTCTCTGGTTTTACAGCACAGTTATGATACAGCACAGTTACTCTCTCTGGTTTTACAGCACAGTTATGATACAGCACAGTTACTCTCTCTGGTTTTACAGCACAGTTACTCTCCCTGTAATGGTGCCACACTGGTGCAGTACGTTCTCAGTGGTTATCTTGTTCATGTACGCACAACGCAGTTACAACGCTGTGAGTTCTGGTACGGCACAGTCACTTTCTCAGTGATGCTGCGCAACATTCGGCTAGCCTCGTTAGCCTTTTCTGAGCACAGGACCTGCTCGACAGGAGTACACACACATACACACACGCACACACACACGCACACGCACACACACACACACACACACTGCACTGTGACTCCTCAATCTGCCATTCCCACTGCTTCCATACAGATGGTCATTATTTAAATTTTCACATATTATTTGTATTGTTATTGTTATTATTGTTCATATTATTTTAGCTTTTTAAGCAAGAATAGCTGGTATCTCTCAATTTGGGAATTTTTATGTTTAGTCTTTTTTTTTGTTTTGTCTTTAAAAGTTCTCAGATAGCTGTGGGAGGAGGTATTACTTGTAAGTTTTGCTCAAGCAATGTTTCCTTAAGTTTTCCGTAAATCAAACTCTACTCAACATATCTATGAACAAAATCATTTTAATTTAAACTAATTTCACCGGTAACGCTAAAATGCCATTTGTGCATGAAACCTGAAGACCCGTTTCCATGGTAAATGGATTCAGACCTCAAAAAAGAAAAGTAACAATATGCTTGTCTTTTTTTTTTTTTTTTTACTCCTGAGGACATTGGACGTATGATCTGTGTAAATATTTCGGGTAGAAAAATTCATTCACGTTTACCCTGAATGAATATTTGTTGAGTATTTAATATTTTGGGATTTGTAATACTGCTTAAATGATCTGAGTTATGGTACGCCATAACGTTTTTTCGAGATGTTACGTGCCATTTTATGCATTTGAGCTCATTGAGAAAATGGGGTCTGAAGAGTGAGAGATATGAGTGCACAGGGGATTCAGATGTGCACTGTCAGTGTAAAATGTACTCTCTTGCGTTTGATTGAATCATTTGATATGTACCGATTCTACTCTTTGAATGAAATTGTTGCAGGTATGTTTTTTCGGGGGGTGGGGGGGGGAGCTGTTGAGTGCCTTCCCCTGTATATTGTCACCTTTTTTTGTTGCCTTTGGCTGCTGCCCCCCCACCCCCACCCCCCCAGTCAGCATCTGTATATAACCATATATATATATAAATAGTGGGTCAGCCTGGCAAACCCTGTCTTCCTATGTAAATACTGTTAATGACTGGATGAACAGAAGTACGAACAAATGAATGAATGAATGCATGCATGCATGCATGAATGAATGAATGAATGAATGAATGAATCTGCACCTATAATGAAAGGCGGGCTTGTGGTGGAGTTATGCCTCACTGTGTAAACCTTTTCTGGAATAATAAAGTAGAAATGTTTTTGTTTTTTTTTCCTGGAACTATTTTATCTGTGTGTGTTACTGTCACTTATTGCCTACTCAAGGGTAACATGTCCTGATTCCTGTTGTTGCGAGAGAATGTGTGATGTAATGTGGAGGGCTTGTAACCTGAAGGTTGCCGGTTCGATTCCCAGGTTAGGGCACTGCTGTTGTTCATTTGAGAAAGGTGCTTACCTTATTTGCTTCTGTAAATATTTTTCACCTGTATAAATGGATATTATATAATTTTTTAATGCAAAAAACAAAAGTAATGTGGAAGACACTCTGGATAAGAGCATCTGCTAAATGACATTAATGTGAAGAGGTAAGTATATGAAATGATATATGAACAAGAAGGTTAGAAAGGAAATATGAAAACTTCATAAACATGGTGTATTGATGACCGTAATCAGAGAGAGAAGTAAACGCTTTGATTTAATTGCAGGTCAAAGTTAAGGATAAAACCGATGGCTAAAAGTCAAAGTAAAGAAGGAATGTTGACTGAATCCAGGTATTTGACTTCAAAGCTCCTGCCCTGCTCATTTTATTAAGGGTCTGTCTCACTGTCCTGCAACGTGTTCATTTTCCCAGAAACCACCTGTGAAATGTGCGGCTGCCCACGGATCAGCCTTGGAGGTAACACACATTATTACACACAGCAGTGCCTGGGCTTGCTCATCTGCACAGGGCAAAACCCAACTCTTCCATTCAGACAGAATTACAGGCTAATAGTGATGTTGGTTATGCGCCAAAAAAAAAATTTTAAAAATCCGTTATCTTTCTACATTTCGGCTGCGGAATGTTGCTGCCGAACGGTGATGTAATTGTGCTTGTGTCGTGGCCATCGGATAGGCTACGCCGGGTTGGTAAATTTAGCTGTGAAATTTGTGGCAGCTACCCCCCACTGGCTCCTGTTGCGCGTGTGGGCGCGAGTGCTAGCCCCCTCGTTTCCTACGCTAGCGGACACCGCCACGCTTAATCGCTGCCGATGATTGGTCACGGCGTTTGCTTTGCACCAATCGTTGGTTGCGTTATTAGTTTTGCCTGTGCCAAAAGGTTTTGCATTCGCAGAAGGTCTTAATAGATCGGGCCCTAAAAGCGAACTTCCGTTAGCAGTCAGGTAACCGGCTTAATGGTGTATTTGTCTATTTTTCCACAATAAAATTTATTTTTGTCTGTAAACTGGAGGGCACTCACTGAGGGGCGGGGGGGTGCATACAAATTTTTTTTTGTCTCTGCTGAAGTATTTGTACTGTTAACTTGTTCGTTCCACCGTGATAATGAAGATGTCTGAGAATCTTGGCAGGCAGTAAAAAAAAAAAAGAGGGAGTGAGAGAACACACTGCTGGTAACCTGTGAAAAGCCGGCTGTGCCCCGCCTGCCAGGGGCTGCGAGTTCACACCCCGTTGTGGAATCTGGGTGGATCCAGATCAAAGGGCCTCGTGCCGGGCCCCAGGGAGGGTCCCAGCTCGCCCGCGCCGGGGGCACAGGAGGACGGGACCGGAGCGGCGTCCCGTCAGCCCCCCCCCACCCCCCCCCGAGAGCAGGAAGTCGCTCTTGATGACCTCCCTGAGAACTCCCCGGAGTCCTCTTCCCCTAGCGCGACCCGTTCCTATGCCACACAGAGAGAGAGAGAGAGTAGGGAGTAGGGAGATGCACTGCACCATGGGAAGAGTTGTTTTGCCAGAATGAAGTGAACTGGAAACAGAATGTAGGTTATCATTAGAGAGAAGAGCCTGAGAAATGAGTGGGCCACACATCGGGGAGAGAGAGAGAGAGAGAGAGAGGGTGCATGTGCACGTGCGGTCGTCAATGGGCCTGTGTTTGAATGTGCATCTGTGTACGCATACGTATGTGCTTGCGTGAGTGTGTGTGTGTGTGTGTGCATCTGTATGCATATGTATGTACTTGGGTGAGTTTGTGTGTGCGTCAGTATATGCATATGTATGTACTTGTGTGAGCGTCTGTGTATGCATATGTGTGTGTATGTATGCACTTGTGTGAGCGTGTGTGTGCGTCAGTCTGTGCCTCGGATTCTCAGGACGTGTGACGTGCGTTTCACAGGCAACCGCTAGGCTGTGATGTCGCCCCCTCCTGGGCCCTTTAGGTGGTGCGTGTAAAGCAGCTTTTCCGATCGCTGGCGGCTCGATGGGTTTTTCGGGGGGCCAGGGGTTGCAGATCTCGGGGCTCTCGCAGCGTCCTTTCAAGGAAAAGGTGTGTTTTTTTTTGTTTTTTTTGGGTGAGCGCGTGTTTATGGAACGCGGGTCAGGGCGTGGACACCGCGGGGTTAATTCTGCAGACTCCCTCACACTACTGTGCTGGTGGTGGTATGGGGGTCGCCTTGGAAACGGGGGGGTGGGGGGGGGGGGTGGAATGTCGAGACCTGTTGTTTCTCGCCGGGTTTGGCGAGGTGTGCGCAAGGGCTTGTGGGATATCTGTAGTGTCTGCTGAGTGCCTGGGGGGGCTCTGGGGCCAGCGGGGTTGGGGAAGGGGGGGGGGCGATGCGTGTCTGGCGGTTGCCCCGGTAACGTTCCCAGCAGCAGCTGAAAGCCCCGTGGTTGGCCTTTGTCTGCGGGTGTGTGAGTGTGCCCCTGCGAGGGGTGGGCCGCCAGGGTCAGCGCGGTCAGACGCACGCTCACTGTGGTCCTTCCAAACGGAGACGGCCCGCACGCTGTGTGTGTGCGTGTGTGTGTGAGTGTGTGTGCGTTTCAGACAGAGACAGGGATGTTTTTACAGAGGCATGGTATATTCTCACGCAGTAGGGGGCTGAGGGACAGTGCTAGTACCCAGAAACTGTGACTGTGAGGGGGAGGGGGGTTTGGGGTATGGGGCTCAGGCTGTAGCTAGGGAGCGGCTAAGATAGCAGAGCTTAGATTTACACGGTATTGCAGTACTGCAGAGCCCAGCAGGTGACCCAGGATGGGAAGCCTAGTTTGAATGGCCTCTACCCAAGTGCATGCACCTGAAAGAGAGTTCTGCAGTGCTGCACAGGTGGTCTCAGTGCTCTACAGATTGTTTCAGTGTTCCACAGACTGTCTCGGTGTTCTACAGGATGTCAGGGTTCCACAGGCTGTCTCAGTGCTCTACAGATTGTTTCAGTGTTCCACAGGCTGTCTCAGTGTTCTACAGATTGTTTCAGTGTTCCACAAGCTGTCTGGGTGCTCAACGGAGTGTTTCAGTGCTCCACAGGTTGTTTCAGTGTTCTACAGAATGTTTCAGTGTTCACAAGCTATCTCAGTGTCCTGCTGGATATCAGTATTCCACAGGCTGTCTTATTGCTCAACATAGTGTCAGTGTTCCACAGGCTGCCTCAGTGTTCTAGAGGATGTCAGTGTTCCACAAGCTGTTTCAGTGTTCTACAGTGTCCTGCTTCATAAGACTGTCTCTGTTCTACAGAGAGTCAATGTTCCACAGGATGTCTCAGTGTTGACCAGAGTGCCAGTGTTCCATTGGGTGTCTCAGTGTTCTACAGAGAGTCAGTGTTCCACAGGATGTCCCAGTGTTGACCAGAGTGCCAGTGTTCCATTGGGTGTCTCAGTGTTGTACAGGGAGTCAGTGTTCCACAGGATGTCTCAGTGTTGACCAGAGTGCCAGTGTTCCATTGGGTGTCTCAGTGTTGTACAGGGAGTCAGTGTTCCACAGGATGTCCCAGTGTTGACCAGAGTGCCAGTGTTCCATTGGGTGTCTCAGTGTCGTACAGAGTGCCAGTGGTTCCACTGGGTGTCAGAGGGGGGCAGGGAGTTCACAGGGTGGTAGTCTGGCAGTGAGCTCATGGGGGAGGAATGATTATCCCTGCCCTATTTGTGCTGGTAAAAGGAGGGATTAAGGGGCCAGGCAGCCAGAGCAGAGCCTGAATGAACAGACAGACAGAAAGAAAGAGAGCGAGAGACAGACAGACAGACAGACTGAGAGTGAGAGAGAGTGAGACAGACACAGAGAGAGAGTGAGAAAGAGACAGACAGAGAGCAAGAGAGTGAGAGAGAGAAAGAGAAAGAGTGACAGAGTAAGAGAGACAGACAGAGAGAATGTGAGTCCCCACAGAGACAGACAGGAAGTTGATACTTGGGGCTTGCACACAGGGTAGGCACACATTCTCCTGTCTATACATGGTTTTATTATATTGAACATTTGATCATAATTTTAACATTGGTGTTTTGCCTTTTTTTTTTTTTTTACCCAAGTCACACCAGTTTAAGTCCACGGTGGAGTTGAACAAATTTTTGCGAGGTTGGCAGTACTTCTAAATATTTGTTTAGGTCATCAAAACATTAAAGAAGTCTACATAAATTCTGAACTATGCATTAAATGTACCTTGCACTAATGTAGATTTCTATTCAAACTTCCCAGACTGCTACTGAGGACAGAAGTGGCAGACTAACAGAGAAATTGTGAGTGTGTGTGTGTGTGTGTGTGTGTGTGTGTGTGTGTAAATGTTTGGGAACTAAATGTTGCCCAAAAAAAAAACATTTATGGGCCACATTACGTTGTTCAACTGTTTAACCTATTTTAAAATGTCATTCGTAAATATAATCTGTCCCTTGAAATGTCTGAAAAATTATGTACAATGCTGTTTTGGCTCTGATGTGATGTAACACAGCACCCTCTCGTGGAAATAATGTGGCATAACTACAACTACAGTATTACCGTAGCCCCAGGAAAACTCTCAGGCCACCTTGGTTGACTGTTTAACAGACAACAATGAAGACAATGCACCTGTCCCCATCAAAATGACTTAAACATAATGAACAATATTTGAGCCTTACTCACAATTCTCCAATTTGATCTAGATTTATTTGAATGTACCAGCTGATTTATTGGTTCCTTCTGTCTTTTATGTAAATCTATTTTTGATGGTCTTTCAAGGGACAAGCATTGCAAACTGGTGCATGCTATAATTATTATAGTACAATCTTTTTTTTTTTATTCGTAGCATATCCATGACAATTCACGTCTTTGCCGACCAATAATCGACACGAGTAAGGCGATTCGCCAGAAGCTAGTACCAATCAGACAGCCGTCAGCACTAGCTGTCAGTCCACCAGCATTGTGGGTACAGTAGTCCACTTCGAGCAGGACCATTCACAAATTATTTTGTATTCAACAGCATGTCCTCACAATGGACGCAGTAAATCAAAAATCACACAGGGGAGACACAAGTAGTCTTGCATTTACTCCTCAACGAAAATGCAAGCTCATATTTATTTCTGTTTATACTCTGTCATTTCTCAAAAGAAAACAGTGATACAATAAGCATACTTTAATTTTTTCCAACACACTTTTAGAAAATAAAAATGGAACACACTCAGTGCAATGAGACGAAGAGACCGTGACGTCACTGTGTTTTCACTGTGCACCTCACACAGAATAGATTGTACATCGTTATATTTAAAAATCTGCAACCTGGCGAAGCAGAGAAGTGAATTCTAAACAATCATTTCATGATTGATCTGAGTACAGTGTGGCTCAACCTCGCGCGCACACGCACGCACAGACACACACGCACATGCACACACACACACACAGATAGGTAGAAAGATTTATAACCTCTGCATTTAATCGGAGGTTATTCTCAGTTGATTGCACTCAGTTGTTATCTTCTCAACACAAAGGTTCGCTCTGTGCTGCAGGTGAACGGGCTCAGATGGTGATCTCGCTCAGATAGAAGTTGAAAATGCACAAGTCTCTTTTTAAACTAAGCCTGGCCTTGCACCAGCCACAACCCTAACTCCCCCCTCCCCCCCCCCCACCTCACTACTACACACATCTCCCGTGACCCCCCCCCACCCCAGAAAAATAAAATGTGAGCGACTACAACCGCCCAGCACTCACTGAAGCCACATCTGCCTTGCCAGTGGATTTGGAACACAAGCTTCACTGTCTGTGCCTGTGACCTTTAACCCCAAAATGAAACTCAGCTCTGAGTCACAGTGAACCCTGGTCTCCAAGGCAACACAATCAGCCTTAGGGCGCCTTCCGGACGTTATCTGACGAATATGTGAGATCATTTTAAACACGGACATCGGGAATGAAGAGAATGAAAGACGGAGAGATAGCGATGGAGGGAAGAGTGGGAAAGGAAGAAAAGACAAGGGAAGGTTGAGAGCAGGTATGGGTACGTGGTTTGAGGAAAGGTTTGTGGGCCGAAGGTGCAGCTCTCTTTCTTATGTCTGATGCTCCAGTGCACTGCAGCCCATATAAACAGGACCCTCGAATTGGCACCAGACAATCGACCTGGGACAGCTTTTCAGGACAGAGACAAACTTCTTAAGAAAATGGCAGCCATATCTTTAAACCGGCAATCAAATAAATACGTGTCAACGCGCTTGTAATTTAACGTTCCCACGGCAACACTCAGTGCATTTGAAAAATGCAATGACTGAAGAGTCACATGACCCGATACAGCCGAATGATTCGCCCAGCAGTGCTGGTGTCATGGCGATGCTTTAGAGAGCTCTCACCGGCTCTGTGTGCTGCGGTTGAAGGAGGCTGGCTACAGGTATCGCTCCTCACCTGACAGTGCTTGGGTTCACCATACACACTTTGGCTGGTTAAATTGTTAAAATGGATTTGTCGCCACAAAACTGTTCTCCTTCTCTACATTTTGATGCTGATTTCTATCTGTCTCTCTATTTATCTCTCCCTGTTTCTCTCTCTTGTTTTCTTTCTTTCTTTTTCAAAAACAACTCAGTCCCCTACACATCCATCCCCAGTCTCACTGGGCAAAGTCAGGCTTTTTTCAGGGAAACATCAAATGAGCCTCAGCCATCCAGGGACCACAGCTGAGACTCACCAATGAGACTCACCGATGAGACTCACAGCTGAGATTCACCGCTCAGATTCACCGCTGAGACTCACTACTAAGACTCACCACTGAGACTCACCGATGAGACTCACCAATGAGGCTCACCGCTGAGACTCACTGCTAAGACTCACAGCTGAGACTCACCGATAAGACTCACCGCTGAGACTCACAGCTGAGATTCACCGCTGAGACTCACCGATAAGACTCACAGCTGAGACTCACAGCTGAAATTCACTGATGAGACTCACTGCTGAGACTCACAACTGAGACTCACCGATGAGACTCACCACTGAGACTCACAGCTAAGACTCACAGTTGAGACTCACCACTGAGACTTACCGATGAGATTCACAGCTGAAATTCACCACTGAGAATCACCACTGAGACTCACCGCTGAGACTCACAGCTAAGACTCACAGTTGAGACTCACCACTGAGACTTACCGATGAGACTCACAGCTGAAATTCACCACTGAGAATCACCACTGAGACTCACCGCTGAGACTCACACAGATTGGCAGCAGAATATTTGCCACCTTTGCATGTTCAACACACAACTAACAAGGTCGGGACCCAAGGTGTCAAAATATACTCCATTTAAAATAGTGCTTTTTTTTTTTTACCTCAACCACCACAGTTAATTCATCTTTTAGATTGATATAAAATACAGTGAAATTCCTCACTGAAATTGGCTTGACATCACTTTTTTTCTCTTTTTTTCACTAGATATTGATGCATACAAGTTCCTCTGAACATTAATACTAAAATAAGGTAAGAAAACAGAAAATTAAACATCGGATTCCTCTAAATCTACATTAATCCGTTTCATTTTTGTTTATTCAGTTTTCGTTTAGAAAATATCTAATAATACTAAGCAGATTATATAGAATCAGATCAAATAGAAAAATATGAAATATAAATAGCGATTAGAAACATCGATGATCTGAAACCCTCAGACTCATTTATTTGCTACATTGGGCCACCCACCGCAGTCTTCTTCGCCCCGGCCTCTCTGATTGGCTCCCAGCACTTGTAGAGTTGGGTGGGGGTGGGGTGTGTGCGTGTGGCAGTGAACGCGAGAGCCAATCAGATGGCAGTGTCCCAGAAGACGGTGGTGTGGGTGGAGTAGGGGGGCGGGCTGTGCTTCTTGGGGCCGTTGCTCTTTCTCCAGCTGGGCAGGACGGGCATGCTCTCCTGCTTGCACAGGCCCCGCTCCGCCCCCCTCCGCGCCCGAATCTCCCGGCACAGGCTGCGCTTCTTCTCTATGGTCTCCATCATCGTGCTGTCCCCGCAGGCCCACGGCACCAGCGCCACCTGCTGGGGGGCATAAGGCATTGGCATTCCCATAGACCGCACCGGGTTGAACTGGGTAGGGCGAGGGGAAGTGGGGGACAGGAAGTGGGGGAGTGGGGGTGTGGCTCCAAATCAGCGCACTTGCCTACTGTTGAGTGGTTTTGTACAGCTTGTATACTCAATAGTAGGCAAGCGTACTGATTCAGAACAACTTTTTTTTTTTTAATATGCCAAGATGCGTTAATATATGTATAGCTGCAGGGCCTTCTTGTTCTTATTTGTTTAATGAGGAAATATTTCTATAGGAAGAAACCTGTGTGTGTAAAACCTAGACATGTATTGGACGAAAGGGTCAACCAAGTAGTGAGACAGTAAGACTTTGTTGGGGCAGGAGCTTCAGGCTTACTTCACCCAAAAACACATGTACACACAAACACAAACACACACACACACACACACACACTGACACAAACACAGACACTGACACTGACAGACACAAAGGACAACACCACAGACAAAGGGTAAAAACAAAGGGTTTAACAAGGTTTTATTGCATTTTTTTCAGTGCGTATTTTACTGTCTATGCGGTTATAGTCCCACAATCTACTCCGCAGGAACAAATTCATTCATTTGTATTAAAACAGAAAATCACTGTTTGCATGTATGAGCTTAAAGTGGTATTGGGGGTGAAGACAGACACTGGAAGTTGTGCAGACTGGAGGTCTGGGACAACCGGAGGCCAGGTGTTTGATTACAGGTAAAGAGGCACAAACATTGAGGGGTGGTGGGGGGGCACTGAGGTGAAAGGGCGGGAGAAACAGGGAGAACAGATACACAGGTGAGACGAGACAGTGCACAGGTAAGTCGGACAGGGCACGTGGGGGGGGGGGGGGGTCATTCTCCGCTGGACGGCCGTACCTGGGTCTGCTGCAAGTCTGGGACGTGTCGCTGGGGGGTCCCCATGGGGGGGGTCCCGCCGGACGTGGACACTGACCGGCCCAGCTTAGACGCAGGCTTCAGTTCTGCTGGGAGAGAGTCCGATTAGGCCCTTCTCATCCAGCATAACCAGAGATTCTGTGTGTGTGTGTGTCATTGTGTATTTGTGTATGTGTGCATGTGTGTATGTGTGTGTGTGTGTGTGTGTGTGTGTATGTGTGTATGTGTGTATGTGTGTATTTGTGTATGTGTGTATGTGTGTATGTGTGTATGTGTGTATCTGTGTATGTGTGCATGTGTGTATGTGTGTATTTGTGTATGTGTGTATGTGTGCATGTGTGTATGTGTGCATGTGTGCATGTGTGCATGTGTGTATGTGTGCATGTGTGTATGTGTGTATTTGTGTATTTGTGTATGTATGCATGTGTGTATGTGTGTAGAGTTTTTCGGCTCATCCTCTCACCAGAGCAGCTACTCCTGAGAGGCGGACTGGGGCTGAGGGAGGAGTGGACGAGGTGGGTGGGCGTGGCCACCGCCTGTTGCACGGGCAACTCGTCTGCTTCGTGCCCCTTGGCGAACTCCAGTCCTCCCACGTGATTGGTCCCTCTGTCTTTGCTGTCTCGCCTGTACTCTCCATTGCAACTTCCTTTGTCCTTGCTGTCCCGCCTGTGTTCGACGCTGTAACTTCCTTTGTCCTTACTGTCTCGCCTGTGTTCGCTGATGTGACTTCCTTTGTCTTTACTGTCCCGCCTGTGTTCGACGCTGTAACTTCCTTTGTCTTTGCTGTCTCGCCTGTGTTCGACGCTGTAACTTCCTTTGTCTTTACTGTCTCGCCTGTGTTCGACGCTGTAACTTCCTTTGTCTTTGCTGTCCCGCCTGTGTTCGACGCTGTAACTTCCTTTGTCTTTACTGTCTCGCCTGTGTTCGCTGATGTGACTTCCTTTGTCTTTGCTGTCTCGCCTGTGTTCGCTGATGTGACTTCCTTTGTCCTTGCTGTCTCGCCTGTGTTCGCTGATGTGACTTCCTTTGTCCTTGCTGTCTCGCCTGTGTTCGCTGATGTGACTTCCTTTGTCCTTGCTGTCTCGCCTGTGTTCGCTGATGTGACTTCCTTTGTCCTTGCTGTCTCGCCTGTGTTCGCTGATGTGACTTCCTTTGTCCTTGCTGTCTCGTCTCGGGATTGGCTCGGCGCTGTGACACCGGCTCTTGGCCTCACCTGTCAGACAGGAGACACGTCATCAGTCCCACAATCCTCGGGTGACATGAAACAGCACAGACAGTGTCATGCATTAGCCACTAGAGGTCACTGTTGCAACAATGAAAAAGCTATGGAACACCAGTTGCCTGGATTTTTTTTTAACAAGCAGTATTTCCTGCTTTTTACTAGAATACCCTCTTTTATGTACCTTAAGATTGCTAAAAACATTTTTTTTCCACTTCTGCACAAAACACTCCCAAAGACGTCCAAGTTTCCAAGAGTTGCTTTTACCCAGAAAAACTATCGTCACGCGTATTAAGCAAGCCCCTGTGCATTCCACTCCACGACAACTTGAGAATTGAAGATCGGAGATTGACACATATTGACTTTGAAATTGTGCACTAAGGCGATCTAGAGCTGTTTGAATTTGGCTGAACGTTAAATCGGGCTGCCATTTAAACACTGCCGCATTCAGCCATTCACACAATCATAAGCCATTAACTAAATTGCTCCGCAAAAGAAATGGAGGGTTTTTCAATTATTATGCGGCCAAATGTGTCTCTTGGCCTTCTGGCGATTATCAGATAGGAGTGAATGGACCCCCCCCCCCCCCCATTCCCACCCCCATTTCATCAACATCTGTGTGGTGAGATGGGGGTATTATACAGGGTCAAAACGGAGCCCCCGCCACCCTTACAAAAGTAACAGCCGATCACTCTGAACCCCCGTCAGTGAGGACGTGATTGATAATGTAATGCACCCCGGACAACATCTAAAGTGCATTTCGGTTACCTCCCATTCGGTTCCATTAAGCGCAGATTTATTAAATGCTAACCGCCATTAGGGCAGTTAAGAGTACAGTTAAAAGTTAAATTAATCACCTGCACCAGGGTAATAAGACAAGCTTTTAATTCGGGGAGGAGGCACTATAGCCACCGCAGGACTCGGCGTGTGTGTGTGTGTGCATGTGTGTGTGTGTGTGTGTGTGTGTGTGTGTGTGTGTGTGTGTGCACGTGTGCACGTGTGTGTGTGTGTGTGAGTGTGTGTGTGTGTGTGTGTGTGTGTGTGTGTGTGTGTGTGTGTGTGTGTGTGTGCACGTGTGTGTGCACGTGTGTGTGTGTGTGTGTGTGTGTGTGTGTGTGTGTGTGTGTGTGTGTGTGTGTGAGTGTGTGTGTGTCATCTCTTCATTCAGCTTGACTCTTCATGTCTATAAATAGGCCGGCTATGCTGGTATCATTTCTGGCCCTGGAAGCCGTTAGCCCGCCTTGACAGAGAAGGGGGAAGAATCCTCACAGCATTCCGTCCAATCACAACCCACCCAGTCTTCTGCCCAATCACGGAACCCCACATATCCGTGCACGGAACACCAGCGCGAGACAAGCGGCCAATGAGAGAGAAGCGACAGGCAGCAAAGACTTGTGCTCTGGGATTAAAGAAAAAATCCACCTGACAACACAGCAGAAAAAACCATCTAAACCGTGTAGAGTGAAACCACAGTGTGAGGTACTACTGTAGCACAGTCATAAGCCAGGAAATACAACACAGATTCTACACACTACACACTCGCTGCATACACACTGCACAGTCACCTATGCACACACTATACAATCACTACATATACACTAAACACTCATTATATATATGCTACACAATCACCTACGTACGCATTACACAATCACTGCATACGGACTACACAATCACAATACACACTGCACAATCACCTCCATACACACTGCACAATCACTGAATACACACTACACAATCAAAGTCCATACACACTGCACAATCACCTATGCACACACTACACAATCACACTACACAATCACCTCCATACACACTGCACAATCACCTATGCACACACTACACAATCACAATACACACTACACAATCACCTCCATACACACTGCACAATCACCTATGCACACACTACACAATCACAATACACACTACACAATCACCTCCATACACACTGCACAATCACCTATGCACACACTACACAATCACAATACACACTACACAATCACCATTGTACACACTGCACAGTCATTGAACACACACTACACAATCACCAGTGTGCAAAGTACACAATCACCATACACAAACGCAATAACCTGCATACAAACTAAACCAGCACAGCCACCGGTATGCACACAAACAATATACGCTAAGACGGCCACCGCGATGCAAACAACACAAACTACGCTATCAACAGAGTCCCCTGTATGCACACTACACAAACAGCCGCCAGTATGAACGAAACACAAACAACATACACCAGCACAACTACCAGTACTCACTCTACAGGTCCAACACACCAGAAACTATGCACTCTAGCCTTCATCACTCATTAGCATGGCCTCTGGGTATAGACTTTACAACATATACCAGCACAACTACCTGAACACACACTAAAAATAAAATAAACTCAACCCTCACCTCCACTAAATACAACAGGATATACACCATCACTTGTATACACCTTCTATATATGCAATATACACAAAATATATACCTGTACCAATACGGTTTCCTGCATACACCTTACAACATACAATAGACTGCACTGTTATTTTTTATTTTAAAACAGTGTTTGAAAATACGAGTATATAACAAGTAAAGGGTATAGGTATATTGAAATGCTGGATATACTATATTCTTTTTTCCCAACAGAATCACTAGCAAACTTCTAACACAGCGAGGACCAGCCTCTTCAGACTCCATTTTGGCTCTTGTCCAATCCCCACACCCTAACCCTCCTCCTGTCTAATGTAATTCATTCAATGGTTTCTACGGTTTCTTATGAATGTCATCTGCGTGTGTGCGTGTGTGTCTGTATCCTGGCTCTTGGTCAGCACCGTTTACATTGCATTTAGTGCCTCAGTGACGCTGTAAAGACGCTCGTTGTTATGGGAACGCAGTTATCCAGGTCAGGCGGCTGGCTGCCGCTCCTGTAACTCGTGCTCACGCATCTCTCGCGCTGTGATTGGCTCTCGGGAAGACAGCCCTTACAATGGAAGACAAACCATTGAATGAGTTACATTAGACAGGAGGAGGGTTAGGGTGTTGGGATTGGATAAGAGCCAAAATGGAGTCTGAAGAGGCTGGTCTTCGCTGTGTTAGACCGAACCCCCTTCGCCGTAACCGCGGCGACGGGCGCGTCACACTCACTCTCGGCGGGCTCCTTGGACTTCCTGCCGCCGGAGGACTTCTTCAGCATGTTGCGGCCGGTGGTGAAGAGGCTGGTGAGCTCGTCCAGCGGGCT